>NC_092276.1:17505166-17805166 GCF_036320965.1 Panulirus ornatus
CCCTCACGGTGTGTATGTGTGTGTGTGACGCAGCACGGGGTCGTGAGTCACACACCAGGTGGCGTGACCCAGGTCCCTCACGGTGTGTGTGACGCAGCACGGGGTCGTGAGTCACACACACACACACACACACACCAGGTGGCGTGACCCAGGTCCCTCACGGTGTGTATGTGTGTGTGTGACGCAGCACGGGGTCGTGAGTCACACACCAGGTGGCGTGACCCACAATACTATAGCACATGTAAGTGAGAGGTATTTCCGCTCACTGTTGTGTGTGTGTGTGTGTGTGTGTGTGTGTGTGTGTGTGTGTTGTACCTCCTTACATGTAGCAGTAGTGAGAGATGTGGTCTTCTGGTCTGTTTTCCTGGCGCTGCCTCGCTGAAGCAGGGGATAACGATGACGTTTTCCTGTGGGGCGAGGTGGCGCCGAGAATGGATGAAGGCAAGTAAGTTTGGATTTGTACATGTGTACGTATGTAATGTCTGCGTATATGTATGTATATGTTGATATGAATATGTGTATATGTGGGCTTTTATGTATATATGTGTGTATTCCTATGAGTCCACGGGGAATTGAAACACGAGAAGTGTATATGAGTGGATGTTCCATTCTTCGTTTGTGTCCTGGCGCTACCTCGGTGACGCGGGAAACAGGAATTATGTATGATAATATATCTACATACACGGGTACATCGGGTTGGCCGTAAGTACAGCACATTTGTACTCACTTATGAGTGGCTGGGAGAGACACGAGACGTATATATATGTATATGAATTATATAAATAGAGACTTTTATAGTCATATATACAATAATGTTTTGGTATATTTCTCGAGGGATTGTGTTGATAGGTTAAGACACCCGGGTCTGAGGTGTATACATGTTATTTAGATAAGAGGAAATGAACAGAGATGATAATGACCAGAGATGATAATGAGCGGAAATGACGCTTGTGACGACCAGGCCAGAGATGGGGGAGAGGTGCTGTGTGTGTGTGTGTGTGTGTGTGTGTGTGACGCTCCGTGAGCCATCGGTAACCCGCTGCTCACTACGCTGTTGTAAACTAAAGAGAGAGAAGTCAGGTGTGACCTGAGCAGGCTGGGTGATCTGTCGTAAGGTCAATACTGACACAGCAAACTACATTCCTGATAATATTGACCGCTAGTCATGATGATCATGATGCAATGCTCTAATACTGACATGAAATCTAATGTCAAGAATGTATATATATTTTCTTTCATACTATTCGCCATTTCCCGCGTCAGCGAGGTAGCGTTAAGAACAGAGGACTGGGCCTTAGAGGGAATATCCTCACCTGGCCCCCTTCTCTGTTCCTTCTTTTGGAAAATTAAAAAATATATATATATATATATATATATATATATATATATATATATATATATATATATACACGTATATACGTTAATACTAAAGTATTATAAAGAGATATTAGGTGACGAACAGCACGCAGCTCCGTATTTTTGGTAAACACAACAAGTTCAAAGTTTGGTGTGTAGCCTCGTGTGAAGCAGATTAATGTAGACTTTAAATCTAGATTAATGATTGGGGGATTATAATTAATCCTGGATTAGAATATGACACCTCATCAATTGCAGGTTATTTCCAGCACTATTGCAATAAGGCTAAGAATAAGACTGGATGTTCATCATTGCTTATTGAACACATGGCTGCACTGCAAACGTATTTAACACATGGCTGCACTGCAAACGTATTTCAAGACAGATCAAGTCTTAGGTTACCGACCAACCCCTCTTACCGTTTTCTTCAAAGGCCACACCGTTTATTTCAAGGGTCGCACCGTTTTCTTCAAGGGTCGCACCGTTTTCTTCAAGGGTCGCACCGTTTTCTTCTAAGATCGGACCGTTTTCTTCCAGGGTCGCACCGTTTTCTTCCAGGGTCGCACCGTTTTCTTCCAGGGTGGCACCGTTTTCTTCCAGGGTGGGGGGTCTTCGGTAAATGGTAGACAGTGAACCTGGGGGCTCCCACACCACTGTGGCTGTCGGCTTCCATTCCTTGTAATGACTGTGTGTCCTCATGCAGAGACTGCACGGCCAGTCTAGGCCCTCATCAAGGCCGTCCCATTGATGTAGGTGGTTGTAGCCTCCATTGATGTAGGTGGTTGTAGCCACCATTGATGTAGGTGGTTGTAGCCTCCATTGATGTAGGTGGTTGTACCCACCATTGATTTAGGTGGTTGTAGCCTCCATTGATGTAGGTGGTTGTAGCCACCATTGATGTAGGTGGTTGTAGCCTCCATTGATGTAGGTGTTGTAGCCTCCATTGATGTAGGTGGTTGTAGCCACCATTGATGTAGGTGGTTGTAGCCACCATTGATGTAGGTGGTTGTAGCCACCATTGATGTAGGTGGTTGTAGCCACCATTGATGTAGGTGGTTGTAGCCACCATTGATGTAGGTGGTTGTAGCCTCCATTGATGTAGGTGGTTGTAGCCACCATTGATGTAGGTGGTTGTAGCCACCATTGATGTAGGTGGTTGTAGCCTCCATTGATGTAGGTGGTTGTAGCCACCATTGATGTAGGTGGTTGAAGCCACCATTGATGTAGGTGGTTGTAGCCTCCACTGATGTAGGTGGTTGTAGCCTCCATTGATGTAGGTGGTTGTAGCCACCATTGATGTAGGTGGTTGTAGCCTCCATTGATGTAGGTGGTTGTAGCCACCATTGATGTAGGTGGTTGTAGCCTCCATTGATGTAGGTGGTTGTAGCCACCATTGATGTAGGTGGTTGTAGCCTCCATTGATGTAGGTGGTTGTAGCCACCATTGATGTAGGTGGTTGTAGCCACCATTGATGTAGGTGGTTGTAGCTACCATTGATGTAGGTGGTTGTAGCCACCATTGATGTAGGTGGTTGTAGCCTCCATTGATGTAGGTGGTTGTAGCCTCCATTGATGTAGGTGGTTGTAGCCACCATTGATGTAGGTGGTTGTAGCCACCATTGACGTAGGTGGTTGTAGCCACCATTGACGTAGGTGGTTGTAGCCACCATTGATGTAGGTGGTTGTAGCCACCATTGATGTAGGTGGTTGTAGCCACCATTGATGTAGGTGGTTGTAGCCACCATTGACGTAGGTCGTTGTAGCCTCCTTGATGTAGGTGGTTGTAGCCACCATTGATGTAGGTGGTTGTAGCCACCATTGATGTAGGTGATTGTAGCCACCATTGATGTAGGTGGTTGTAGCCACCATTGATGTAGGTGGTTGTAGCCACCATTGATGTAGGTGGTTGTAGCCACCATTGATGTAGGTGGCTCAGGTGTATCAGTCAAGTCAGGTGTTGTAGAGGTTGTGTACATATGGAGGCAGGAGCCATGACCAGTCAGGTGTGGTGACGGATGTATACACACCAGGGGGCTCAGGTGTGTGTGTGTGTGGGGGGGGGGTCCTGTATACCCCCACAGAATGTTAACCCCCCCCTTGTGACGCCACAGGATCCCCCCCCCCCCCGCAGGTTGTGGATGGGGTGTGGTGTGGTCATGTGGTGGTGCACCCCCCCTCCCCTAACTTGTGTTGTGACGTGTGTGTGTCAGGTGTGTGTGTGTGTGTGTGTGTCAGGTGTGGACCAGGTCATACCTGACTCCCATTCCCTGCCAGGACACCCTCCTCCTCCTCCTGCACCAGCCCCCCCTCCCCCCCGTCCGTGTGGGGCTGCGTCTGTAGTACAGGAGGGGTCCTGGCCCCCTGCTGGAGGGGGGGAGGGAGGGGGTTGGTGGTGGAGGGGGGTCTTCCTGTCTTCTGCGCAGGCGCACATGATGGTCCGTTGATGATCTCTTCCATAGCATGATGTACTTGACTGGTGGCTGGTAGTGTCGTGTGGGTTAGGCCCGTAGTGCACGTGGGCTGGTGGGTATGGCAGGTGTGTTGCAGGTGTTGTAGTGGACAGAGGAGTCTGAATTGCTGGTGTGTTGATGGTTGTGACGTGTTGTGACCCGTTGGTGTTGTAGGTTGACTGATACACGTCACGTAGATGTTGTAGAAAGTTTTTAGCTCTACGATCTGGACAGATGACGTCACTGCGCCCCCCCCGTATAGCATAATATATACCTAATATATCCCAACACCCACCACAAGACCTACTGTAGTCAACACCTGAATGATGTATTTGTGGCTGTATTATGTGATATTGTGGCTGTATTATGCGATATATGTGTAGCTGTATTATGCGATACACGTGTAGCTGTATGGTGCGATACATTTGTAGCTGTATGGTGCGATATATGTGTAGCTGTATGGTGCGATATATGTGTAGCTGTATGGTGCGATACACGTGTAGCTGTATGGTGCGATACACGTGTAGCTGTATGGTGCGATACACGTGTAGCTGTATGGTGCGATACACGTGTAGCTGTATGGTGCGATACATTTAACCTGACCTCAGGCAAAAGGTCCTAAGCTAACCTAACCTAACCCTAGCCTAACGGACTCTAAGCTAAGGTAACGGACTGTAAGCTAAAAGTAACGGACTGTAAGCTAAGGTGAGCTAAGGTAACGGACTGTAAGCTAAAAGTAACGGACTGTAAGCTAAGGTGAGCTAAGGTAACGGAAGGTGAGGTAAGATAGCTGAGGTGACGTCATGTCTGAACATCGTCATGACGTCAGGCCAGGTGAGATGTGGGTGGGTTGGTTCCTTCAGGCCAGGTGAGATGTGGGTGGGTTGGTTCCTTCAGGTCAGGTGAGATGTGGGAGGGTTGGTTCCTTCAGGTCAGGTGAGATGTGGGTGGGTTGGTTCCTTGAGGCCAGGTGAGATGTGGGTGGGTTGGTTCCTTGAGGCCAGGTGAGATGTGGGTGGGTTGGTTCCTTGAGGCCATGTGAGATGTGGGTGGGTTGGTTCCTTGAGGCCATGTGAGATGTGGGTGGGTTGGTTCCTTGAGGCCAGGTGAGATGTGGGTGGGTTGGTTCCTTGAGGCCATGTGAGATGTGGGTGGGTTGGTTCCTTGAGGCCAGGTGAGATGTGGGTGGGTTGGTTCCTTGAGGCCAGGTGAGATGTGGGTGGGTTGGTTCCTTGAGGCCAGGTGAGATGTGGGTGGGTTGGTTCCTTGAGGCCAGGTGAGATGTGGGTGGGTTGGTTCCTTGAGGCCAGGTGAGATGTGGGTGGGTTGGTTCCTTGAGGCCAGGTGAGATGTGGGTGGGTTGGTTCCTTCAGGCCAGGTGAGATGTGGGTGGGTTGGTTCCTTCAGGTCAGGTGAGATGTGGGTGGGTTGGTTCCTTCAGGCCAGGTGAGATGTGGGTGGGTTGGTTCCTTCAGGTCAGGTGAGATGTGGGTGGGTTGGTTCCTTGAGGCCAGGTGAGATGTGGGTGGGTTGGTTCCTTCAGGCCAGGTGAGATGTGGGTGGGTTGGTTCCTTCAGGCCAGGTGAGATGTGGGTGGGTTGGTTCCTTCAGGCCAGGTGAGATGTGGGTGGGTTGGTTCCTTCAGGTCAGGTGAGATGTGGGTGGGTTGGTTCCTTCAGGTCAGGTGAGATGTGGGTGGGTTGGTTCCTTCAGGTCAGGTGAGATGTGTGTGGGTTGGTTCATTGAGGCCAGGTGAGATGTGGGTGGGTTGGTTCCTTGAGGCCAGGTGAGATGTGGGTGGGTTGGTTCCTTCAGGCCAGGTGAGATGTGGGTGGGTTGGTTCCTTCAGGCCAGGTGAGATGTGGGTGGGTTGGTTCCTTGAGGCCAGGTGAGATGTGGGTGGGTTGGTTCCTTGAGGCCAGGTGAGATGTGGGTGGGTTGGTTCCTTGAGGCCAGGTGAGATGTGGGTGGGTTGGTTCCTTCAGGTCAGGTGAGATGTGGGTGGGTTGGTTCCTTGAGGCCAGGTGAGATGTGGGTGGGTTGGTTCCTTGAGGCCAGGTGAGATGTGGGTGGGTTGGTTCCTTGAGGCCAGGTGAGATGTGGGTGGGTTGGTTCCTTGAGGCCAGGTGAGATGTGGGTGGGTTGGTTCCTTCAGGTCAGGTGAGATGTGGGTGGGTTGGTTCCTTGAGGCCAGGTGAGGATGTGGGTGGGTGTTGGTTCCTTGAGGCCAGGTGAGATGTGGGTGGGTTGGTTCCTTGAGGCCAGGTGAGATGTGGGTGGGTTGGTTCCTTGAGGCCAGGTGAGATGTGGGTGGGTTGGTTCCTTGAGGCCAGGTGAGATGTGGGTGGGTTGGGTCCTTGTACGACCGTCTTAATGAGACGTGCCCCTGACCTTGATGCAACCAACCCCCACAGTAGCCTTGACAGCACCAGTACTGTAGCCTTGACAGCACCAGTACCGTAGCCTTGACAGCACCAGTACTGTAGCCTTGACAGCACCAGTACTGTAGCCTTGACAGCACCAGTACCGTAGCCTTGACAGCACCAGTACTGTAGCCTTGACAGCACCAGTACCGTAGCCTTGACAGCACCAGTACTGTAGCCTTGACAGCACCAGTACTGTAGCCTTGACAGCACCAGTACCGTAGCCTTGACAGCACCAGTACTGTAGCC
Organism: Panulirus ornatus; assembly: GCF_036320965.1. Taxonomy (NCBI): domain Eukaryota; kingdom Metazoa; phylum Arthropoda; class Malacostraca; order Decapoda; family Palinuridae; genus Panulirus; species Panulirus ornatus. The sequence continues at coordinate 17,511,644 of NC_092276.1, forward strand.
TTGACAGCACCAGTACTGTAGCCTTGACAGCACCAGTACTGTAGCCTTGACAGCACCAGTACCGTAGCCTTGACAGCACCAGTACTGTAACCTTGACAGCACCAGTACTGTAGCCTTGACAGCACCAGTACTGTAGCCTTGACAGCACCAGTACTGTAGCCTTGACAGCACCAGTACTGTAGCCTTGACAGCACCAGTACTGTAGCCTTGACAGCACCAGCAGGGAGTGAAGGAAGCGGTACAGACCAGCAGGGAGTGAAGGGTGCGGTACAGAGCAGCAGGGAGTGAAGGGTGCGGTACAGACCAGCAGGGAGTGAAGGGTGCGGTACAGAGCAGCAAGGAGTGAAGGGTGCGGTACAGACCAGCAGGGAGTGAAGGGTGTGGTACAGAGCAGCAGGGAGTGAAGGGTGTGGTACAGACCAGCAGGGAGTGAAGGGTGCGGTACAGAGCAGCAAGGAGTGAAGGGTGCGGTACAGACCAGCAGGGAGTGAAGGGTGCGGTACAGAGCAGCAAGGAGTGAAGGGTGCGGTACAGACCAGCAGGGAGTGAAGGGTGCGGTACAGACCAGCAGGGAGTGAAGGGTGTGGTACAGAGCAGCAGGGAGTGAAGGGTACAGTGTGTATCTCACACAACACACAATACAGCAGTTTTCGATGTATGACGATACATGAATTACAGTAATACAGAGGAAGGCGATACAGTGCGGTGGATACAGCCAGCAGGAGCAGACGACTCCACTGGCTACAAATACAGTAACAGGGATCGCATTTATACATCACAAACTGCTGTAGGGACAACGGAATACATCGTCTACAGTAAGTGTGCTAACCTCCCCATTCCCCTCCCCATTAGGGAGGGCGCGGTTTCCCCTCCCCACTGTGGGGGTGGGGGGCGCGGTTTCCCCTCCCCACTGGGGGGGCGGTTTCCCCTCCCCACTGGGGGGGGGGAGAAACAGTGTAAATACTGTAGAAAAAAACTGAATTGTCATGACGTCAGCAGGGGTCGCCCCTGCTCACCACTGTAGAATGACAACACTAGGAAGTATGACGTCAGCAGGGGTCGCCCCTGCTCACCACTGTAGAATGACAACACTGGGAAGTATGACGTCAGCAGGGGTCGCCCCTGCTCACCACTGTAGAATGACAACACTAGGAAGTATGACGTCAGCAGGGGTCGCCCCTGCTCACCACTGTAGAATGACAACAGTGGGAAGTATGACGTCAGCAGGGGTCGCCCCTGCTCACCACTGTAGAATGACAACACTGGGAAGTATGACGTCAGCAGGGGTCGCCCCTGCTCACCACTGTAGAATGACAACACTGGGAAGTATGACGTCAGCAGGGGTCGCCCCTGCTCACCACTGTAGAATGACAACACTGGGAAGTATGACGTCAGCAGGGGTCGCCCCTGCTCACCACTGTAGAATGACAACACTGGGAAGTATGACGTCAGCAGGGGTCGCCCCTGCTCACCACTGTAGAATGACAACAGTAGGAAGTATGACGTCAGCAGGGGTCGCCCCTGCTCACCACTGTAGAATGACAACAGTGGGAAGTACTTGGACACAGTGGTGGTTGTGAGGGATGAGGGGAGCAGACAGTGGGTGTGGAGCAGTGGCACATGGCAGGAGCCCCCCCCCCCCTGTGGGGCTGCTAGACACAGACACACACACACACACACACGGTGGGTGGGTGGGAGGGCTGGTGGTGGGCTGCCCCACCGTCACTAGTGTTTGGGTCGCCACAGTGGGAGGACGCGCCGCCCCGACCCACCCACCCACCCGCCCGCCCACTGGGGATTATTTACATTAAGTGTTGGCGGGCGCGTCGTGGCCTCACAGGTGAGTGCATGGCTCCTGGGGGAGGGTGGGTCGTCACAACCCGGTTGTGGGTTGTGGGTTGTACACGAGAACGTGGCGGCGTACGAGGCTGGGAGGGAAGGGGGCGGTTGTGGCCGGGAATTGGTTGCAAGAAATTGATTTCTGGTGAAGGAAACGTTTGATGCCACAACAACAACAACAACAACAACCCCCCCTCCCCCCTCCCCGTATAGTACAACGGTTATGAAGGAGTTATGAGGAGCAGTGGGGTGTTGTAGACCAGGGCAGGAGGGGTGTTGTAGTGACGGGGAATGTTGTGTTGTATTATTGTAGTGGACGCCTGGTTGTGGGTAGGTGTTGTAGTAACAATTGACAAACGCTGCAGCGGCAACGTAGGCCAGCCACCGGGTTAGCCCGGGGATGCCGTCAACCGCCACACAACCCAACTCACGACACCCTATTTTCCCGCCACACTCCCGCCATCTTGGCGTATTGAAGTGAGTCATGACGGTTATGAAGGCGAAAATATGGCGGCCTCGGTGTATATTGATTGTTGTTGTTGTTGTTGTTGTGAGTTGTGAGTGTTGTGTTGTGTGTGTAAGGGGGGGGGTAGCTGAGAATGTCGTGCGGTGTTGCCGCTGTTTTACGTTGTGTGCAGTGTTGCCACGTCCTCCTCCTGGCCAGGTGGGAAGTGTTACCATAAAAAGACAACCAGTCACTTGTGCGTTGTTTGGGGGGGCTGGCGGCTCATTTGCATATATTGATTACTAAGACGACGTGGAGGGGGAAGTTGTGCATAGTTACCCACACACGAAGTCGAACGAGCAGTTAGTGTGATATAGAAGGTGAGTGTGTACGTGTGTGTGTGTGTGTAGTAAAGTAAATGAGAGATGTGGAGGTGGGCTGGAGGGGTGTAGTGCCGGGTTGGCCACAGTGTTGTTAGGTCGGTTACTCGTCCTTGTCGTCGGGAAGAAGTCGGCCCCCGTCATGCCGACACCCTCACTTGCACCCGAATATTTTTTTTCTTCTCCCCTTCCTCCCCTCCCCTTCCTCCCCTTCCCCTTCTTCCTCCCCAGAGATCGGGGGGTACCTGGGCCTCCCTGCACGACCCCTGGACGCACGCAGGAGGAGGAGTCGTACGTCGTGAATGATGGAGAATATATATATATATATATATATATATATATATATATATATATATATATATATATATATATATGCCCGGATCGTAATGGCAGACTCTCTCTCTCTCTCTCTCTCTCTCTCTCTCTCTCTCTCTCTCTCTCTCTCTCTCTCTCTCTCTCTCTTCTCGTACGGGAAAGTAAAAGTGGGTGTGTTTGCGTGCGAGTGTTTCTTGCAGCACGAGTGTGATGGTGGGGGTGGGGTGGGGGTAACTTGTTACTCCAGTGTGTATGTGTATGTGTGGGGGGAGGGTGTGGGTGTTGTGTGTGTGGGGAGGGTGTGGGTGTTGTGTGTGTGTGGGGAGGGTGTGGGTGTTGTGTGTGTGTGGGGAGGGTGTGGGTGTTGTGTGTGTGTGGGGAGGGTGTGGGTGTTGTGTGTGTGTGGGGAGGGTGTGGGTGTTGTGTGTGTGGGGAGGGTGTGGGTGTTGTGTGTGTGTGGGGAGGGTGTGGGTGTTGTGTGTGTGTGGGGAGGGTGTGGGTGTTGTGTGTGTGTGGGGAGGGTGTGGGTGTTGTGCGTGTGGGGAGGGTGTGGGTGTTGTGTGTGTGTGGGGAGGGTGTGGGTGTTGTGTGTGTGTGGGGAGGGTGTGGGTGTTGTGTGTGTGTGGGGAGGGTGTGGGTGTTGTGTGTGTGGGGAGGGTGTGGGTGTTGTGTGTGTGTGGGGAGGGTGTGGGTGTTGTGTGTGTGGGGAGGGTGTGGGTGTTGTGTGTGTGTGGGGAGGGTGTGGGTGTTGTGTGTGTGTGTGGGGAGGGTGTGGGTGTTGTGTGTGTGTGGGGAGGGTGTGGGTGTTGTGTGTGTGTGGGGAGGGTGTGGGTGTTGTGTGTGTGTGGGGAGGGTGTGGGTGTTGTGTGTGTGTGTGGGGAGGGTGTGTAACCCCCCAGAGGTGGGTGATGAAGGTATGCAATGTGAGGGAACGGAAGTTGGGAGGGAGAGGTGTGGGGCGGGGTGTGGGGGTGGTGTGGGGGGTTGTCAAGGTGAATGAGGATATAGCGGTTGTCAAGGGTTGTAGTAGTGGGGGGGGGGGGTTGGGGACGGCTCACCCACCCCCACACACCCAACCTTACCTATGTAGCCATAGTGTTATCTGTATGTACAGAACCTGCTCTCTCTCTCTCTCTCTCTCTCTCTCTCTCTCTCTCTCTCTCTCTCTCTCTCTCTCTCTCTCCCGGCGCTACGTGACCTGACGTAGATATATATATATATATATATATATATATATATATATATATATATATATATATATATATATATATATATATTCCTATGAGTCCACGGGGGAAAATGAAACACGATAAGTTGCCAAGTGCACTTTCGTGTCATAATCACATCATCAGGGGAGACACAAGAGAGGCATATAACAGTCAGTTGATATACATGGAAAGAGACGTAGCTAGGACGCCATTTGGTCAACGTGTTGTAGGCCGCGGTGATGGTGGTTGTGTTCGCACAGACACATAACCTTAGTAACACGTGGTCACCCAGTGCTGGGCGGGGTCAAAGGTCAGGCCGTCATAGCCACGTGTTAGCATACAGTGATAGGCCAGTCGGTGGGGGGGGGTCATGCACCCCGGGATTGGATGGTACAGTTTGGTGTGGTGTGTGTAGGGTCAGGTGTGGTGTGTGTGTGTAGGGTCAGGTGTGGTGTGTGTGTGTAGGGTCAGGTGTGGTGTGTGTGTGTAGGGTCAGGTGTGGTGTGTGTGTGTAGGGTCAGGTGTGGTGTGTGTAGGGTCAGGTGTGGTGTGTGTAGATTCAGGTGTGGTGTGTGTAGGGTCAGGTGTGGTGTGTGTGTGTAGGGTCAGGTGTGGTGTGTGTGTGTAGGGTCAGGTGTGGTGTGTGTAGGGTCAGGTGTGTGTGTAGGGTCAGGTGTGGTGTGTGTAGGGTCAGGTGTGGTGTGTGTGTAGGGTCAGGTGTGGTGTGTGTGTGTAGGGTCAGGTGTGGTGTGTGTAGGGTCAGGTGTGGTGTGTGTGTAGGGTCAGGTGTGGTGTGTGTGTGTAGGGTCAGGTGTGGTGTGTGTAGGGTCAGGTGTGGGTGTGTGTGTAGGGTCAGGTGTGGTGTGTGTGTGTAGGGTCAGGTGTGGTGTGTGTGTGGTAGGTCAGGTGTGGTGTGTGTGTGTAGGGTCAGGTGTGGTGTGTGTGTGTAGGGTCCAGGTGTGGTGTGTGTGTGTAGGGTCAGGTGTGGTGTGTGTGTGTAGGGTCAGGTGTGTGTGTGTAGGGTCAGGTGTGGTGTGTGTGTGTAGGGTCAGGTGTGGTGTGTGTGTGTAGGGTCAGGTGTGGTGTTGTAGGGTCTGGTGTGGTATGTGTGTGTAGGGTCAGGTGTGGTGTGTGTGTGTGTAGGGTCAGGTGTGGTGTGTGTGTGTAGGGTCAGGTGTGGTGTGTGTGTAGGGTCAGGTTGTGGTGTGTGTGTGTAGGGTCAGGGGTGTGTGTGTGTGTAGGGTCAGGTGTGGTTGAGTGTGTGTAGGGTCAGGTGTGGTGTGTGTGTGTAGGGTCAGGTGTGGTGTGTGTGTAGGGTCAGGTGTGGTGTGTGTGTGTAGGGTCAGGTGTGGTGTGTGTGTGTAGGGTCAGGTGTGGTGTGTGTGTGTAGGGTCAGGTGTGGTGTGTGTGTAGGGTCAGGTGTGGTGTGTGTAGGGTCAGGTGTGGTGTGTGTGTGTAGGGTCAGGTGTGGTGTGTGTAGGGTCAGGTGTGGTGGGTATTGATTGATCTCCAACACTGTACAGTGGGTACTGATTGATCTCCAACACTGTACAGTGGGTACTGATTAATCTCCAACACTGTACAGTGGGTACTGATTGATCTCCAACACTGTACAGTGGGTACTGATTGATCTCCAACACTGTACAGTGGGTACTGATTAATCTCCAACACTGTACAGTGGGTACTGATTGATCTCCAACACTGTACAGTGGGTACTGATTGATCTCCAACACTGTACAGTGGGTACTGATTAATCTCCAACACTGTACAGTGGGTACTGATTGATCTCCACACTGTACAGTGGGTACTGATTGATCTCCAACACTGTACAGTGGGTAGTGATTGATCTCCAACATCATACACCTCTCCCTCCTGTATTAGCACCTGGATGAGAACGGATTATGTCCTTACTTCTCCCCCCGAGGGACGCCTCCTCCACCTGCTCCTCCTGTATTACCACCACGAAGAAAACGGAGGATGTCAGTGCCGGCCGACCTATACACCTGTTGCTCCTGCCTTACAACAGGTGTGTGTGTGTGTGTATGTTGCAGTGTGTGGCCGGCCCTAGTGTTACCTGGTCCACTCCCACTTGTGTTGTGCTGGCATTGTGTTGTGTGTTGTGTGTGTGTGTATGTGTGTGTTGCAGTGTGTGGCCGGCCCTAGTGTTACCTACACTTGTGTTGTGCTGGCATTGTGTTGTGTGTGTGTGTGTAGCAGTGTTGCCTGTGTGTACCCCAGCTGGTAGTACGTTCTTATGTTGCGCGCGCACCTTAGTACAGTATGTGCCCGTCTCTGGCACTTTTGTACCGTAGTACATGTGTACTTATGTTGTTAAGAAGTGTAGTATGTACGTATCTCCCTGATGTACTACACAACCACTATCCTGGGCTTGTAGTACTGTACTACGAGTGTTCATATTGTTTCTCCTGTCTTCCTGGAGTACTCCGTAATGTACACTATAGCACAAGTGTGGCTGTATTAACGCACTCGCATGTGTAATGGCGTACATCTTTCTGTAGCATGTACAGCAAGCACGAATGGATCATATTTTCATGTGCTTTGAAATAGTACATGTACTGATCTGAATGTGCTACCATTTGTAGTACACCGAGGAGGCTTCTAAGTACATTTGACTACATTTGAAGTACTAACCCAGCCTGAGTAGTACAAAGACACTTAAGGTTTTGTACTGTCTATAGTACGAGAAGGTCTCTGGGTACAGAGGAGTACAATTGTTACACACATGTTCGGAACAGGTGTTTGGATGAGTCATTGTGTGTGTGTGTGTGTGTGTGTGTGTGTGTGTGTGTTTACATATTACATATGTACAAGTGGAGGGGGTGTTGGGGGGGAGGTGCTTCCACACCTGTAAGTACATGTGTCATTTGGTCAGTGAGGGAGTGAAGTGCTCGAACAGATGTACATAGTAGTACACCTGTGTGTGTGTGTGTGGGGGGGGGGGGAGGGTGGACAGCTGAGGGGGGGGATGTGCCAGGGTTATTGTACTCTTGTGTACAATGTACACCATGATCCTCCCCATCCTAGCTGTTCGTCATGTACACCTCATCTGTTCATAAACACGTAAAGCAACATTGATAATAATGTGTATCATTTATTTTTTTTTTTAAGCCAAGATGTACCAGTCTCTCTCTCTCTCTCTCTCTCTCTCTCTCTCTCTCTCTCTCTCTCTCTCTCTCTCTCTCTCTCTCTCTCTCTGAACACCTTGGATTACGTTACCAGCAGACGTGGTAGAAGTGAAGGTAATTCGCGTGTTGGTTCTTCAAGTTACATTACAGTGGCAGGGAACAGCAGAGTACACGTGTGTACTGTACACCACGTCTGCACAATATGACTGGAGGCGAGATCCAGTGGCTGTATTATCCTTATCAGTCACTCCAGAGGCTGTATTATCCTCATCAGTCACTCCAGTGGCTGTATTATCCTTATCAGTCACTCCAGAGGCTGTATTATCCTCATCAGTCACTCCAGTGGCTGTATTATCCTTATCAGTCACTCAAGAGGCTGTATTATCCTTATCAGTCACTCCAGTGGCTGTATTATCCTTATCAGTCACTCCAGAGGCTGTATTATCCTTATCAGTCACTCCAGTGGCTGTATTATCCTCATCAGTCACTCCAGTGGCTGTATTATCCTTATCAGTCACTCCAGAGGCTGTATTATCCTTATCAGTCACTCCAGTGGCTGTATTATCCTTATCAGTCACTCCAGAGGCTGTATTATCCTCATCAGTCACTCCAGTGGCTGTATTATCCTTATCAGTCACTCCAGAGGCTGTATTATCCTTATCAGTCACTCCAGTGGCTGTATTATCCTTATCAGTCACTCCAGAGGCTGTATTATCCTTATCAGTCACTCCAGAGGCTGTATTATCCTCATCAGTCACTCCAGAGGCTGTATTATCCTTATCAGTCACTCCAGTGGCTGTATTATCCTTATCAGTCACTCCAGAGGCTGTATTATCCTCATCAGTCACTCCAGAGGCTGTATTATCCTTATCAGTCACTCCAGTGGCTGTATTATCCTTATCAGTCACTCCAGTGGCTGTATTATCCTTATCAGTCACTCCAGAGGCTGTATTATCCTCATCAGTCACTCCAGAGGCTGTATTATCCTTATCAGTCACTCCAGTGGCTGTATTATCCTTATCAGTCACTCCAGAGGCTGTATTATCCTCATCAGTCACTCCAGAGGCTGTATTATCCTTATCAGTCACTCCAGTGGCTGTATTATCCTTATCAGTCACTCCAGTGGCTGTATTATCCTTATCAGTCACTCCAGAGGCTGTATTATCCTCATCAGTCACTCCAGAGGCTGTATTATCCTTATCAGTCACTCCAGTGGCTGTATTATCCTTATCAGTCACTCCAGAGGCTGTATTATCCTCATCAGTCACTCCAGAGGCTGTATTATCCTTATCAGTCACTCCAGTGGCTGTATTATCCTTATCAGTCACTCCAGAGGCTGTATTATCCTTATCAGTCACTCCAGTGGCTGTATTATCCTTATCAGTCACTCCAGAGGCTGTATTATCCTTATCAGTCACGCTAGAAAGGATCACATACTACAACATGATAGGATCACATACTACAACATGATAGGATCACATACTACAACATGATAGGATCACATACTACAACACGATAGGATCACATACTACAACATGATAGGATCACATACTACAACATGATAGGATCACATACTACAACGTGATAGGATCACATACTACAACATGATAGGATCACATACTACAACATGATAGGATCACATACTACAACATGATAGGATCACATACTACAACGTGATAGGATCACATACTACAACATGATAGGATCACATACTACAACACGATAGGATCACATACAACACAATAGGATCACATACAAGTATGTGGTCAACACGCACAATTCTATGAATTAAACTCAACACGGAGAAGTGTGTAGCCCCACGTGTGACCTCGTTATAGCAACAGACATGAAACTTGAATGAGAGGAAAGAAAATGGTGAGTGTGTCTGTATTTTCCATATTGCATTTGACTAAATAAACCCTCCAATTAAATGAATTACTAGATAAATAAGGGAAAATAGACATTAAGGGTAAGATTACGAGGGCGGACAAGGAAGTTGTAAGAGGCGAAGAGTTCCAAAGCTTGACAGTGTAGGGAAGAAAGAGATATCAAAACGGCCTACCCGTGAGTTGCCAACGGTTGCTTGGCACGTGAAAAAGCACAAACACAACCTTGAACATCTTGGATGAAAGGTGAAATATCACTTAATGGCGGGGGGGAAGAATGAAAGGAGAATTTATTTTGAGTTCCTGAGGTAAACAATGGACAAGTGACGGAGGGAGTTAAAGGAAACAGGTAAACAAGTTAAAAGAAACAGGTAAACAAGTTAAAGGAAACAGGTAAACAAGTTAAAGGAAACAGCTGGTTAGTCATTACATCATGAGAAATAGTAAGAGTGAACTTATTGTAAGTGAAACACTCCCATCGATATGTCTTAAGTGTTACTTATAAGTATTTTGAATTGCTCGACTCGACCAAGTTAAAGTACGCGCTATCTTGATCATGAGGCCACGACATAGCTGGTAATGTAACCATAGAACACCCGGCCATGGTACAGGTTCTGTAACCCAGGCATGAACCCTCCCTGTACCCACCAAACACCTGGCTCTTGTACCCAAGTTACGACCAGACCTGTACCCACCAAACACCTGCCTCTGTACCCAAGTTACGACAAGTCCTGTACCCACCAAACACCTGGCTCTGTGTCCATGGTACGACCAGTCCTGTACCCACCAAACACCTGGCTCTGTGTCCATGGTACGACCAGCCCTGTACCCACCAAACACCTGGCTCTGTGTCCATGGTACGACCAGCCCTGTACCCACCAAACACCTGGCTCTGTGTCCATGTTACGACCAGCCCTGTACCCACCAAACACCTGGCTCTGTGTCCATGGTACGACCAGCCCTTTACCCACCAAACACCTGGCTCTGTGTCCATGGTACGACCAGCCCTGTACCCACCAAACACCTGGCTCTGTGTCCATGGTACGACCAGCCCTGTACCCACCAAACACCTGTAACCAGGAAACCGGTTTTTGTGGCCAGGAAATTACCGGTCAGTGACCAAGACTGTCCCGTCCCACGAGAGGCGGGAGGGGTAGAATGTCTCATGACGGAGGTCGTAGGACTCCTTCAGGGAGGATGCGTCACGGGGAAGGCGTTGCTGGACTTCCTGAGCGTCACAGGACGAGGGTCGTAGGACGCGGGGGAACAGGGGTAGGTCCCAGACGGTCACCTTGCCTGGAGGGGACAACACCGGGACGACCGCAGACACAAGTTCATGATGCGCAGTGTGGGGCTTGCCCGGCTCCCCGCGCAGGCCCCAGCATGGGGAGGGATGGGGGATGACCCCATGATGGGGAGGACGACCCCAGTAAGGGGAGGGATGACCCCATGATGGGGAGGACGACCCCAGTAAGGGGAGGGATGACCCCATGATGGGGAGGACGACCCCAGTAAGGGGAGGGATGGGGGATGACCCCATGAGGAAGAGATGGTGAGAGATCCCCCCCCCCTAAGATTAGAGAAGGGGATTGACCTGACTCACCGTGAATACAGTGACATGACTCACCGTGAATATAGTGACCTGACACCGTGAATACAGTGACATGACTCACCGTGAATACAGTGACCTGACTGATTGTGAATATAGTGACCTGACTCACCGTGAATATAGTGACCTGACTCACCGTGAATATAGTGACCTGACTCACCGTGAATATAGTGACCTGACTCACCGTGAATATAGTGACCTGACACCGTGAATATAGTGACATGACTCACCGTGAATATAGTAACCTGACTCACCGTGAATGTAGTCACCTGACTCACCGTGAATACAGTGACCTGACTCACCGTGAATATAGTGACATGACTCACCGTGAATATAGTAACCTGACACCGTGAATGTAGTCACCTGACTCACCGTGAATACAATGACCTGACTCACCGTGAATATAGTGACCTGACTCACCGTGAATATAGTGACATGACTCACCGTGAATATAGTAACCTGACTCACCGTGAATATAGTCACCTGACTCACCGTGAATACAGTGACATGACTCACCGTGAATATAGTGACCTGACACCGTGAATATAGTGACATGACTCACCGTGAATACAGTGACATGACTCACCGTGAATATAGTGACCTGACTCACCGTGAATATAGTGACCTGACTCACCGTGAATATAGTGACCTGACTCACCGTGAATATAGTGACCTGACTCACCGTGAATATAGTGACCTGACTCACCATGAATATAGTGACCTGACACCGTGAATATAGTGACATGACTCACCGTGAATATAGTGACCTGACACCGTGAATACAGTGACCTTTCCATTTCCTCATCGTGTTGTGTTGACCCATGATCACGTGACCTGCTGTGTCTGACCAGCCACACACACGTGACCTCTGTGTTGAAATCCCTAAATTGACCCTTTTAAGTGCGTCCACATGAACCCTTAAAGTGATCCCTAAAGTACCTCTTCGTAACACCTAAAATCCCTCCTTTAAGTTACCTCGTGAACCCCAAGTTTGACTCCTTTAAGTACGTTGCCTTCATCCCTAAATCATCCCTTTATAAATCCCTTAAACTTAAACCCTAAAGTATCCTCTTTTAAGTATGTGTGTGTGTGTGTGTCATGATGAGTGAGTGGTGAGTACCGTGAGTGGATGAGTACGTGAGTGGTGAGTACCGTGAATGGATGAGTACGTGAGTGGTGAGTACCGTGAGTGGATGAGTACGTGAGTGGTGAGTACCGTGAGTGGATGAGTACGTGAGTGGTGAGTACCGTGGGTGGATGAGTACGTGAGTGGATGAGTACGTGAGTGGTGAGTACCGTGAGTGGATGAGTACGTGAGTGGATGAGTACGTGAGTGGTGATGAGTACCGTGAGTGGTGAGTACCGTGAGTGGATGAGTACGTGAGTGGTGAGTACCGTGAGTGGATGAGTACGTGAGTGGTGAGTACCGTGAGTGGATGAGTACGTGAGTGGATGAGTACGTGAGTGGTGATGAGTACCGTGAGTGGTGAGTACCGTGGGTGGATGAGTACGTGAGTGGTGAGTATCGTGAGTGGATGAGTACGTGAGTGGTGAGTACCGTGAGTGGATGAGTACGTGAGTGGTGAGTACCGTGAGTGGATGAGTACGTGAGTGGTGAGTACCGTGAGTGGATGAGTACGTGAGTGGTGAGTACCGTGGGTGGATGAGTACGTGAGTGGATGAGTACGTGAGTGGTGAGTACCGTGAGTGGATGAGTACGTGAGTGGATGAGTACGTGAGTGGTGATGAGTACCGTGAGTGGTGAGTACCGTGAGTGGATGAGTACGTGAGTGGTGAGTACCGTGAGTGGATGAGTACGTGAGTGGATGAGTACGTGAGTGGATGAGTACGTGAGTGGTGAGTACCGTGAGTGGATGAGTACGTGAGTGGATGAGTACGTGAGTGGTGATGAGTACCGTGAGTGGTGAGTACCGTGAGTGGATGAGTACGTGAGTGGTGAGTACCGTGAGTGGATGAGTACGTGAGTGGTGAGTACCGTGAGTGGATGAGTACGTGAGTGGATGAGTACGTGAGTGGTGATGAGTACCGTGAGTGGTGAGTACCGTGGGTGGATGAGTACGTGAGTGGTGAGTATCGTGAGTGGATGAGTACGTGAGTGGTGAGTACCGTGAGTGGATGAGTACGTGAGTGGTGAGTACCGTGAGTGGATGAGTACGTGAGTGGTGAGTACCGTGAGTGGATGAGTACGTGAGTGGTGAGTACCGTGGGTGGATGAGTACGTGAGTGGATGAGTACGTGAGTGGTGAGTACCGTGAGTGGATGAGTACGTGAGTGGATGAGTACGTGAGTGGTGATGAGTACCGTGAGTGGTGATGAGTACCGTGAGTGGATGAGTACGTGAGTGGTGAGTACCGTGAGTGGATGAGTACGTGAGTGGATGAGTACGTGAGTGGTGATGAGTACCGTGAGTGGTGAGTACCGTGGGTGGATGAGTACGTGAGTGGTGAGTACCGTGAGTGGATGAATACGTGAGTGGTGAGTACCGTGAGTGGATGAGTACGTGAGTGGTGAGTACCGTGAGTGGTGATGAGTACCGTGAGTGGTGAGTACCGTGGGTGGATGAGTACGTGAGTGGTGATGAGTACCATGAGTGGTGAGTACCGTGAGTGGATGAGTACGTGAGTGGTGAGTACCGTGAGTGGATGAGTACGTGAGTGGTGAGTACCGTGAGTGGATGAGTACGTGAGTGGTGAGTACCGTGGGTGGATGAGTACGTGAGTGGTGAGTACCGTGAGTGGATGAGTACGTGAGTGAGGGTGGAAGCGTGGGTAGGCCACCTGCCTCATGATCATTAACGAAATCCAATTAAGTGGTTAACGAAATGAAATTACGTGGTTAACGAGGCGTTCTCACCTGATGAAGAAGGGGAGGCTCATCCCCCCAGCGAGGGGGGGGAGGGGGAGGTTCAACGCCACAACCTCTGGCCAGTGTTCAACGCCACCAGTCTCTGGTTCATGTTCAACGTCATTGTTTTCTGGTTGTTCAACGTCGTTCTCTGGTTGATGGTCAACGAGTCAGCCTCTGGCGAATGTTCAACGTCGTGTTTCTCTGGTTGTTCAACGTCGTTGTTCTCCCTTGGTTAATGAGATCCATGGCTTGAACATGGGGAACTGAACATGTTATTCTGGAGAAATGAACTGGCTGGATGAACACGTTTGTATAGTGTTCAGGTGAACAGACGAGGCGAACATGATAGTGGTCATATGAACAGGTGACGTGAACATGAAGGTAAAGTGTTCAGGTGAACATAGAACAGGTGAACTCGTTATTGTCGTGGTGAACAAGTGAACACAGTAGAACACCTGCTTACATACAGCTTAACCTCTGCCAACACCCAGCACTTGCCCACACCCAGCACGTGCCAACACACAGCATCTGCCAACACCCCACATCCAGCACCTGCCCACATTCAGCACCTGCCAACACCCAGCACCTGCCCACACCCAGCACCTGCCAACACCCAGCACCTGCCCACACCCAGCACCTGCCAACACCCCACACCCAGCACCTGCCCACACCCAGCACCTGCCAACACAGCACCTGCCAACACAGCACCTGCTAACACCCCACACCCAGCACTTGCCAGCACCCAGCACCTGCCCACACCCAGCACTTGCCAACACCCAGCACCTGCCCACACCCAGCACTTGCCAACACCCAGCACCTGCCCACACCCAGCACGTTCCAACACCCAGCACTTGCCCACACCCAGCACTTGCCCACACCCAGCACTTGCCCACACCCAGCACCTGCCCACACCCCACCCCCAGCACATGCCAACACCTAGCACCTGCCAACACCCAGCACTTGCCGACACCCATCACCCGACAACACCGGCCCCCTGCCAACACCCGACCCCTGGCAACTCGCAACACCTGCCAACCTCCAACGTTTGAAAGCATGCGACCTCTGCCAACACCTGACCGCTGCCAACACGGCTTGCCACCATTCGACCCTTGCCAACACCTGCGTGGTGGGGGAGTAGGTAGCCCCGGGGGTCGGGGGGGAGGGGGGTGACGTAAGTATGACCTTGAGCTGGGGGGGTCATGGCTGACTGTCCCCCCCCCAGCCCCCCCATGCACAGGTATGTCGGCCTCCAGGCCAGGCCAGGCCAGGCCGGGCCGGGCCGGGCCGGGCCGAGCGTGGTGAGGTTGGATCACAATGTGTTGTGTTGTGTTGTGACTGCTGGTGTTGGGTGGGCCGGTGGTCAGGAGCAAGTGTTGTGTTGTGGGGTGGGCTGGTGGTCAGGAGCAAGTGTTGTGTTGTGTTGTGGGGTGGGCTGGTGGTCAGGAGCAAGTGTTGTGTTGTGGGGTGGGCTGGTGGTCAGGAGCAAGTGTTGTGTTGTGTTGTGGGGTGGGCTGGTGGTCAGGAGCAAGTGTTGTGTTGTGTTGTGGGGTGGGCTGGTGGTCAGGAGCAAGTGTTGTGTTGTGGGGTGGGCTGGTGGTCAGGAGCAAGTGTTGTGTTGTGGGGTGGGCTGGTGGTCAGGAGCAAGTGTTGTGTTGTGTTGTGGGGTGGGCTGGTGGTCAGGAGCAAGTGTTGTGTTGTGTTGTGGGGTGGGCTGGTGGTCAGGAGCAAGTGTTGTGTTGTGGGGTGGGCTGGTGGTCAGGAGCAAGTGTTGTGTTGTGTTGTGGGATGGGCTGGTGGTCAGGAGCAAGTGTTGTGTTGTGTTGTGGGGTGGGCTGGTGGTCAGGAGCAAGTGTTGTGTTGTGGGGTGGGGTGGGCTGGTGGTCAGGAGTAAGTGTTGTGGGGTGGGCTGGTGGTCAGGAGCAAGTGTTGTGTTGTGTTGTGGGGTGGGCTGGTGGTCAGGAGCAAGTGTTGTGTTGTGGGGTGGGCTGGTGGTCAGGAGCAAGTGTTGTGTTGTGTTGTGGGGTGGGCTGGTGGTCAGGAGCAAGTGTTGTGTTGTGTGGTGGGGTTGGCTGGTGGTCAGGAGCAAGTGTTGTGTTGTGGGGTGGGCTGGTGGTCAGGAGCAAGTGTTGTGTTGTGTTGTGGGGTGGGCTGGTGGTCAGGAGCAAGTGTTGTGTTGTGTTGTGGGGTGGGCTGGTGGTCAGGAGCAAGTGTTGTGTTGTGGGGTGGGCTGGTGGTCAGGAGCAAGTGTTGTGTTGTGTTGTGGGATGGGCTGGTGGTCAGGAGCAAGTGTTGTGTTGTGTTGTGGGGTGGGCTGGTGGTCAGGAGCAAGTGTTGTGTTGTGGGGTGGGGTGGGCTGGTGGTCAGGAGTAAGTGTTGTGGGGTGGGCTGGTGGTCAGGAGCAAGTGTTGTGTTGTGGGACGTGCAGCCCTCCCCCCCTCCCCCCTGGGCCGGAGCCTACCCCCCCCCCCCCGGGTATATCCCTCGACGAGTCTTAGCATGTTATTATTATGTACCTCTGCCATAGTGTCATGTGATCCCAGAGTGGGATGTATTCTGGGACTTGTTGCTTCCCGAGCCGGGGTGACGTGCAGGGTCGTCCACCCACACCCACCACCCCACCCACACCCACACCCTCACCCTGAATGTTGTTATTTCGTGACCTCTGACCTGACCACAAGGTCATCGTTAGCCACGGGTCACACCGCAGTGGTGTGCGCCTCCACGTCCATACGTCTCCACCTGCACGATCCACTACATACGTCTCCACCTGCACGATCCACTACACTTAACTCCTCCACACTCACTCCCTCATGCTGTGTTCACACGTAGTCCACCCACTACACGTGGCACACAGTCCCCCAATACACGTGGCACGTAGTCCCCCACTACACGTGGCACGTAGTCCCCCACTACACGTGGCACGTAGTCCCCCACTACACGTGGCACGTGGTCCCCCACTACACATGGTCTTTGCATCGCTACCCACCTGCCATGTTCTCCGAGCTGTAGACTGTGCGTCTCCTGTGTGACCCGTCAGGCAAGATCCACAGGTGACCTCCATTCCTATCTCACTAATGTCTGGTCATCATCATCACTGAAACCCGGTGGGACAAACCCCTGTAGTTGACCTTGAAATAGTCAAAGGTCATGACAGGGTGTGGCACCGGGGTCTCATCTGTGAGCTCCCTTATATTGGCTTCCCTCCCTCACGTTGCTCCATCCTATCTACCTTCCTCTCTGGCCGATCTCTCTCACCGTGGGGTGTTGATGGATCATCCTCTTTCCCTTTTGCCAGGAGTAGCGGTGTCCCTCAAGGTTCCGTCTTGTCCTCTACACTTTTTTTTCTCTCCGTTTGACCAACAATTTCCTTTGTTTGACATATGTCCAACTGCGTTCATACGCTGACGACTCAACGCTGCATTCATCCACCTACTTCACATCTTGTAACTGGATGTGCCTCCCGTCTTGACACAACCTTGTCAGTATATCACTCACACAACCTCAGTATATCACTCACACAACCTCAGTATATCACTCAGACTCGGACAGAGTATATCAGTGGGATATACGAAATCCAGTGAAACTTAATACCTCCCAAGACCCAGTATCTACCCATCTCTCCATCGTCAAGTCCTCACAACTTCCCTCTCTCCTTTGACGCTTCTGTAATTCGTCCTCTTGACCCAGTCAACATCCTAGGTTGTTACGACAACGTCCACTTTCTCCTGGAAACCGAACATAACAGAAATAGCTAAGTCTGCCTTTAATAAAGTGCAAGTCCTGTGTGGATGTGGAAATTTCATTTCTTTCGAACAAGTGTTCCCGTTCATGGAAAGGATGGATCTGTCCTTGTTTGGAGAACTGCTTTCACCTCTGAGGTGGTTCTACAGCTGCATCCTTACTGCACACAGTTGAGTCGAAAGCAGTTTGAGTTATCAAACTCTCCCAGGCTAATTTTAAAACCTAACCCAGTCCCCCTACGCTGCAATGTTGGTTCAACTTTCCCTCTTCTGTAGGTATTACTCTGGTTTTGGCTCCCGAGAGTTGGCTGCCTGTGTGCCCCCCACCACCACTAGCTAGACCACGCAATACTCGATAAGCTGCTGCGTCACATGGTTATTGTGTGGCCGTTGGCAACACAAGGGTGGGCCGTTTTGATACCTGCATCCTTCCCTACACCTCGAAGCCATTGTAATCTCCAAGCTCTCTCATATCTTTCTAAATATCTATGACTTACAATTTTTTGCTTAGAATTTTCTGAAAGGCAGGTTTTTTCACATCGAAAATTCGTAAATACTTCTCGTCTCTTCATTTTTCCCTTTCATTAACCTCGTAATGTATTTCAATTATGGCCCGACCTTGATGTGGACTTTTAATGTGGACATATGTGGACATATGTGGCACAGAGTTTGGTCCCACAAGAAGGTCTTGTGGAAGGTGTGGCCCGGTGGAGGCGCACATGTGGCACAGAGTTTGGTCCCACAAGAAGGTCTTGTGGAAGGTGTGGGCTGGTGGAGGCGCACATATGTGGCACAGAGTTTGGTCCCACAAGAAGGTCTTGTGGGAAGTGTGGCCTGGTGGAGGCGCACATATGTGGCACATAGTTTGGTCCCACAAGAAGGTCTTGTGGAAGGTGTGGGCTGGTGGAGGCGCACATGTGGCACAGAGTTTGGTCCCACAAGAAGGTCTTGTGGGCAGATGATAATATAGTGGAGGACGGGAGGTGGAGCCGTATATGTCGTGGTGGGCGAGGGAACAGGTATTGGAACGTTGCGTTTGCGTCATGGATATTGTGGTCGACCAGTTGCTCTGGTCACTGCTGGCTACATCATCAATCTGGTCGACCAGTTGCTCTGGGTCACTGCTGGCTACATCATCAATCTGGTCGAACAGATGCTCTGGTCACTGCTGGCTACATCATCAATCTGGTCGAACAGTTGCTCTGGTCACTGCTGGCTACATCATCAATCTGGTCGAACAGGTGCTCTGGGTCACTGCTGGCTACATCATCAATCTGGTCGAACAGGTGCTCTGGGTCACTGCTGGCTACACCATCAATCTGGTCGAACAGGTGCTCTGGGTCACTGCTGGCTACATCATCAATCTGGTCGAACAGATGCTCTGGGTCACTGCTGGCTACACCATCAATCTGGTCGAACAGGTGCTCTGGGTCACTGCTGGCTACATCATCAATCTGGTCGAACAGTTGCTCTGGTCACTGCTGGCTACATCATCAATCTGGTCGAACAGTTGCTCTGGTCACTGCTGGCTACATCATCAATCTGGTCGAACAGATGCTCTGGGTCACTGCTGGCTACATCATCAATCTGGTCGAACAGATGCTCTGGTCACTGCTGGCTACATCATCAATCTGGTCGAACAGTTGCTCTGGTCACTGCTGGCTACACCATCAATCTGGTCGAACAGGTGCTCTGGGTCACTGCTGGCTACATCATCAATCTGGTCGAACAGATGCTCTGGGTCACTGCTGGCTACACCATCAATCTGGTCGAACAGGTGCTCTGGGTCACTGCTGGCTACATCATCAATCTGGTCGAACAGTTGCTCTGGTCACTGCTGGCTACATCATCAATCTGGTCGAACAGATGCTCTGGTCACTGCTGGCTACATCATCAATCTGGTCGAACAGTTGCTCTGGTCACTGCTGGCTACATCATCAATCTGGTCGAACAGTTGCTCTGGTCACTGCTGGCTACATCATCAATCTGGTCGAACAGATGCTCTGGGTCACTGCTGGCTACATCATCAATCTGGTCGAACAGATGCTCTGGGTCACTGCTGGCTACACCATCAATCTGGTCGAACAGGTGCTCTGGGTCACTGCTGGCTACATCATCAATCTGGTCGAACAGGTGCTCTGGTCACTGCTGGCTACATCATCAATCTGGTCGAACAGATGCTCTGGGTCACTGCTGGCTACACCATCAATCTGGTCGAACAGGTGCTCTGGGTCACTGCTGGCTACATCATCAATCTGGTCGAACAGGTGCTCTGGTCACTGCTGGCTACATCATCAATCTGGTCGAACAGATGCTCTGGGTCACTGCTGGCTACACCATCAATCTGGTCGAACAGGTGCTCTGGGTCACTGCTGGCTACATCATCAATCTGGTCGAAAAAAAAGGAAAAAGAAATAAATGTGCTCATGTCACCCCTTACTCTTCTCTCATCCATTGTAGACGTAGACGACTTGTATATTCCCTCATACCCTTCGTTCATTGTCCTCTTGCAGTTGGCAACACTTTCTCATTCACACCTTACAACATTATGTTGATGTTTCCAGCCATGTTGTCTGGCACATAATGATAAATTGGCCTGTACTTCCCTCATTATGATAATGATAAATTGGCCTGTACTTCCCTCATTATGATAATGATAAATTGGCCTGTACTTCCCTCACTATGATAATGATAAATTGGCCTGTACTTCCCTCATTATGATAATGATAAATTGGCCTGTACTTCCCTCATTATGATAATGATAAATTGGCCTGTACTTCCCTCACTCTGATAATGATAAATTGGCCTGTACTTCCCTCATTATGATAATGATAAATTGGCCTGTACTTCCCTCATTATGATGATAAATTGGCCTGTACTTCCCTCACTATGATAATGATAAATTGGCCTGTACTTCCCTCACTATGATAATGATAAATTGGCCTGTACTTGCTCAGACTAGACCCGTGTCTTGCTCAGACTAGACTCGTGTCTTGCTCAGACTAGACCCGTGTCTTGCTCAGACTAGACCCGTGTCTTGCTCAGACTAGACCCGTGTCTTGCTCAGACTAGACTCGTGTCTTGCTCAGACTAGACTCGTGTCTTGCTCAGACTAGACTCGTGTCTTGCTCAGACTAGACCCGTGTCTTGCTCAGACTAGACCCGTGTCTTGCTCAGACTAGACTCGTGTCTTGCTCAGACTAGACTCGTGTCTTCATCAGCCTAGACTCGTGTCTTGCTCAGACTAGACTCGTGTCTTGCTCAGACTAGACCCGTGTCTTGCTCAGACTAGACCCGTGTCTTGCTCAGACTAGACTCGTGTCTTGCTCAGACTAGACCCGTGTCTTGCTCAGACTAGACCCGTGTCTTGCTCAGACTAGACTCGTGTCTTGCTCAGACTAGACTCGTGTCTTGCTCAGACTAGACTCGTGTCTTGCTCAGACTAGACTCGTGTCTTGCTCAGACTAGACCCGTGTCTTGCTCAGACTAGACCCGTGTCTTGCTCAGACTAGACTCGTGTCTTGCTCAGAGTAGACCCGTGTCTTGCTCAGACTAGACCCGTGTCTTGCTCAGACTAGACCCGTGTCTTGCTCAGACTAGACTCGTGTCTTGCTCAGACTAGACTCGTGTCTTGCTCAGACTAGACTCGTGTCTTGCTCAGACTAGACTCGTGTCTTGCTCAGACTAGACTCGTGTCTTGCTCAGACTAGACTCGTGTCTTGCTCAGACTAGACTCGTGTCTTGCTCAGACTAGACTCGTGTCTTGCTCAGACTAGACCCGTGTCTTGCTCAGACTAGGCTCGTGTCTTGCTCAGACTAGACTCGTGTCTTGCTCAGACTGCTGTATGGCACTCGTGCATGACTCGGTCATGAGCCTCGCTGCCTGCCTGGCTCACCGGCTGCCACCTGACCCACCCTGGCAACACTGCTGGCCATTTGAGATAGAATTACATATGTGTCTTGCAACTTGCAACACTGCCTCAGCTGTGTGTGTGTGTGTGCATGTGTGTGCATGCGTGTGTGTGTGTGTGTGTGTGTATAGAGAGCGTGGGGAGGGTGTGGGTGTCCCCCCTCCGTCTCTGTGGGTAAGGTGGGGTGTGGGGAAAGGTTCCCCCCCCACAGTGCGAGGTCATGTCCCCTGAGTATAATGCCACACTCATTACTCAATGAAAGCATGCGGCGCGCGCAGGAGGCACACACACACACACATACGTACGTACACACACACGTGCACCCACCCACGCGCGCGCACACACACACACACACACACACACACACACACACACACATTCAGTTCAGCGTTGCAGCCTATCATTACGTGGTCTCCTCCGTGGTGTAGTGGCGTTACTGACCATGAATCAGCACGGGCCACCACTGGTTCGAATCTTGGGTGCGACAGTCGACCCATACCCAACCCAGGTGCTCATCCTCTCCTCGAGGCTGGTCGATAAATGGGGACTTGGCTGATTTTTATATATATATATATATATATATATATATATATATATATATATATATATATATATATATATATATATATATATACACTCGTGTAATGTTATATGTATTGAAGTAAATACATATTACATTTATATATAAGAAGAGACGGGGCAACACGATTGTAAGATGGTGGGTTGTTTACATGTTGTATGAGAGGACATGACTGGTTGGTCAAGGGTTGTAACTGGTTGTCATTGTGCTCAAACTTGTTTAGTAGTTGTTATTAAGTGTAGGAACTTGCACGTTAGGCGCTGTCAAGTGTTCGAGCCCTCACAGTGGTTCTTGTCAAGTGTTCGAGCCCTCACAGTGGTTCTTGTCAAGTGTTGGAGCCCTCACAGTGGTCCTTGTCAAGTGTTGGAGCCCTCACAGTGGTTCTTGTCAAGTGTTGGAGCCCTCACAGTGGTCCTTGTCAAGTTTTGGAGCCCTCACAGTGGTCCTTGTAAAGTGTTGGAGCCCTCACAGTGGTCCTTGTCAAGTGTTGGAGCCCTCACAGTGGTCCTTGTCAAGTGTTGGAGCCCTCACAGTGGTCCTTGTCAAGTGTTGGAGCCCTCACAGTGGTCCTTGTCAAGTGTTGGAGCCCTCACAGTGGTCCTTGTCAAGTGTTGGAGCCCTCACCGTGGTCCTTGTCAAGTGTTGGAGCCCTCACAGTGGTTCTTGTCAAGTGTTGGAGCCCTCACAGTGGTCCTTGTCAAGTGTTGGAGCCCTCACAGTGGTTCTTGTCAAGTGTTGGAGCCCTCACAGTGGTTCTTGCCAAGTGTTGGAGCCCTCACAGTGGTCCTTGTCAAGTGTTGGAGCCCTCACAGTGGTCCTTGTCAAGTGTTGGAGCCCTCACAGTGGTTCTTGTCAAGTGTTGGAGCCCTCACAGTGGTTCTTGTCAAGTGTTGGAGCCCTCACAGTGGTCCTTGTCAAGTGTTGGAGCCCTCACAGTGGTCCTTGTCAAGTGTTGGAGCCCTCACCGTGGTCCTTGTCAAGTGTTGGAGCCCTCACAGTGGTTCTTGTCAAGTGTTGGAGCCCTCACAGTGGTCCTTGTCAAGTGTTGGAGCCCTCACAGTGGTTCTTGTCAAGTGTTGGAGCCCTCACAGTGGTTCTTGTCAAGTGTTGGAAATTTGACAGTAGCTGTCAAGTGTTGGAGGTTGTAGACTCGTAGTGTTGTAGGTTGCTGAGAGGTGTGGACTGGTTGTGGCTGAGTGATGCAGTCGTACCGTGATCATCGTAGCGGAATGGGTGTTGTAGATGGAGCAGTGTTGTAGATGCAGCAGTGTTGTAGATGCAGCAGTGTTGTAGATGGAGCAGTGTTGTAGGTGGAGCAGTGTTGTAGATGGAGCAGTGTTGTAGATGGAGCAGTTTTGTAGGTGGAGCAGTGTTGTAGATGGAGCAGTGTTGTAGGTGGAGCAGTGTTGTAGATGGAGCAGTGTTGTAGGTGGAGCAGTGTTGTAGATGGAACAGTGTTGTAGGTGGAGCAGTGTTGTAGACATGTAGTTGTGAGTTGGCCAGCCAGACATGCGCTGGCCGAGTGTATACATATAATGGTACGTGGCAACTCACCCTCCGGTTCGAACCCCGATAAGAGCCGTAGTAACCTCCTTGTTATCATGTCACACTCACATACTCGTACTCACCCCTGGTACTATTTAGTAAATAATCATAATTGTTTTATCTTTATTCTACATGGCAGTGCTCGGGCCAGGGTAAATGGGTAATGGGTTGTTTGGTTAATGGGTGGTTTGTGTTAGCGGGTGTGGAGGCGGGAGCCCCGGTAGAGCGACGTGGGTGGAGGCCGGGTAGGGTCATGTAAGGAAGAATATTTAAGGTTTGGGCTCGGGCGTACCGCCCTAGGCTGCATCCACCCACCACACCTCCCCGTCTTGATCAGGTCATTGTATTGCTCCTGGTAACAGCCCGAACCATCGTTTTAGGTCATGGTTGTTCTACGACATCATCGTTAAGCGAAGATTTAGTGAAACACTTTATAGTGAAATGACTTTTCATGGTTTTATAACAATTATATTAAGGGTTAGGTACAGCTGGGTCTGGTACACATGACTGGAATTCACCGCTGTCTCCCGCCTTAGCGAGGTAGCGCCAGGAAACAGACGAAAGAATGGCCCAACCCACCCACATACACATGTATATACATACACGTCCACACACCCACATATACATACCTATACATTTCAACGTATACATACATATACACACAGACATATACATATATACACATGTACATAATTCATACTGTCTGCCTTTATTCATTCTCATCGCCACCTCGCCACACATGGAATAACAACCCCCCCCCCCCCGCATGTGTGCGAGGTAGCGCTAGGAAAAGACAACAAAGGCCCCATTCGTTCACACTCAGTCTCTAGCTGTTATGTATAATGCACCGAAACCACAGCTCCCTTTCCACATCCAGGCCCCACAAAACTTTCCATGGTTTACCCCAGACGCTTCACATGCCCTGGTTCAATCCACTGACAGCACGTCGACCCCGGTATACCACATCGTTCCAATTCACTCTATTCCTTGCACGCCTTTCACCCTCCTGCATGTTCAGGCCCCGATCACTGAAAATCTTTTTCACTCCATCTTTCCACCTCCAATTTGGTCTCCCTCTTCTCCTCGTTCCCTCCACCTCCGACACATATCCTCTTGGTCAATCTTTCCTCACTCATTCTCTCCATGTGCCCAAACCATTTCAAAACACCCTCTTCTGCTCTCTCAACCACGCTCTTTTTATTTCCACACATCTCTCTTACCCTTACGTTACTTACTCGATCAAACCACCTCACACCACACATTGTCCTCAAACATCTCATTTCCAGCACATCCATCCTCCTGCGCACAACTCTATCCACAGCCCACGCCTCACAACCATACAACATTGTTGGAACCACTATTCCTTCAAACATACAACCATACAACATTGTTGGAACCACTATTCCTTCAAACGTACAACCATACAACATTGTTGGAACCACTATTCCTTCAAACATACAACCATACAACATTGTTGGAACCACTATTCCTTCAAACATACAACCATACAACATTGTTGGAACCACTATTCCTTCAAACATACAACCATACAACATTGTTGGAACCACTATTCCTTCAAACATACAACCATACAACATTGTTGGAACCACTATTCCTTCAAACATACAACCATACAACATTGTTGGAACCACTATTCCTTCAAACATACAACCATACAACATTGTTGGAACCACTATTCCTTCAAACATACAACCATACAAGTTTAGCTGTATGTTTACATTGGCTGGTGTCAGTGCGTACGTGCGTAGGAGACGCTGTCCTTGCGTCGCTTGTGTGTGTGTGTGTGTGTGTGTGTGTCACACCTCCGGTTCTGTCATGACACCAGTGGTGGAACCTCGGAGGCTGGTGTTGTGACCCGGGCTTGTGTTGTAACAACCATGATCCGGATTGAAGGAATTATTTTGATGGTGTTGTATTGACGCCAGTGTTGTTGTTGTTGTTGTTGTGTTGTGCATTTGTTTGTTTGTCTTGTTTGTAAGGAAATGTTTGGCATAGGTCGTCCCTCTGGCTGACAACGATGGGCTGCTCATGTGCCAACTGCCAACACAAGCTGAGGTTGTGGTCATATGACGAAGGGGGGGGGGGGGCACCGCACCGCTCCTCTGCCAACACAGGCTTGAAGTGGTGAGGGGGGGGGGAGCACGAGGGTGGGGGGGGGGAGATAATTCCCAGCTACACTTTCCTTCCGTACACACCCAACCACGGGGAGATATATATATATATATATATATATATATATATATATATATATATATATATATCATTCATTTATTGTACTTTGTCGGTGTCTCCCGCGTTAGCGAGGTAGCGCAACGAAACAGACGAAAGAATGTTCCAACCCACCCACATATACACATGTATATATACATATACGTTCACACACGCACATATACATACATATACATTTTAACGTATACATACATATACATACACAGACATGTTCATATATGCAATTGTACATATTTATACTGTCTGCCTTCATCCATTTCCGTTGCCACCCCGCCTCACACGAAATATATATATATATATATATATATATATATATATATATATATATATATATATATATATATATATATATATATATATATAGAGAGAGAGAGAGAGAGAGAGAGAGAGAGAATGTAGAATGATAGATAGACAATGTAGAATGATAGATAGATAGGAACAAGGTAGGGTGTCATGTAAGTAAGTTAGGTGTAGATGGTAAAGTGTGTCGGGCCAGCACACGTGAAGCTGCCCCTGGTGTACCATTAATGACCCATCACTCATACCAGGTCAAGTGAGGTTGTTCACATGTGTTCAACTGTATACCAGGTCAGGTGAGGTTGTTCACACGTGTTCAACTGTATACCAGGTCAAGTGAAGCTGTTCAACGTGTTCAACTGTATACCAGGTCAAGTGAGGCTGTTCACGTGTTCAACTGTATACCAGGTCAAGTGAGGCTGTTCACACGTGTTCAACTGTATACCAGGTCAAGTGAGGCTGTTCACATGTGTTCAACTGTATACCAGGTCAAGTGAAGCTGTTCACACGTGTTCAACTGTATACCAGGTCAAGTGAGGCTGTTCACGTGTTCAACTGTATACCAGGTCAAGTGAGGCTGTTCACACGTGTTCAACTGTATACCAGGTCAAGTGAGGCTGTTCACATGTGTTCAACTGTATACCAGGTCAAGTGAAGCTGTTCACGTGTCTGTTCACACGTGTTCAACTGTATACCAGGTCAAGTGAAGCTGTTCAACGTGTTTAACTGTATACCAGTTCAAGTGAAGCTGTTCACACGTGTTCAACTGTATACCAGGTCAAGTGAAGCTGTTCACACGTGTTCAACTGTATACCAGGTCAAGTGAAGGTGTTCACACGTGTTCAACTGTATACCAGGTCAAGTGAAGCTGTTCACGTGTCTGTTCACATGTGTTCAACTGTATACAAGGTCAAGTGAGGCTGTTCACATGTGTTCAACTGTATACCAGGTCAAGTGAAGCTGTTCACATGTGTTCAACTGTATACCAGGTCAAGTGAAGCTGTTCACATGTCTGTTCACATGTGTTGAACTGCTCGCCACACCATGGCCCCGTGCTGGAGTACATCAGGATCGTTAACCTGTGTGATGGGTAGTTAGAGTAGTTCCAGAGTAATCCGTAGTTACAGTGTGAGTACAGACCTGATCACCACATGTGTACAACCCACGTTACCTTCGTTACACCACAGTAACTGGTCGTGTTCTTCCTGTATGTACAACTCGGTACATCTACACCCATCTACTGCACTGTGTACCTTCTCCTACACTGCCCCAAATAGCCTCGTTAGGACACACACACACACACACACACACACACACACACACACACACACACACACACTGGGTGCGTGTTTACTCCGCAGTGGGTTAGGTAGAGTGCTAGAGTAGTGGTGGTTATGGTGTGTGGCTTCAGTGGTAATGTAAGGCAACTTGGCAGTAGTTAATGTGATGGTGTGTGTAGTGGTGGGTGGCAGTGGTAAGGTAGTGGCAGTAGTTACTGTGATGGTGTGTATGTAGTGGTGGGTGGCAGTGGTAAGGTAGTGGCAGTAGTTACTGTGATGGTGTGTATGTAGTGGTGGGTGGCAGTGGTAAGGTAGTGGCAGTAGTTACTGTGATGGTGTGTATGTAGTGGTGGGTGGCAGTGGTAAGGTAGTGGCAGTAGTTACTGTGATGATGGTGTGTATGTAGTGGTGGGTGGCAGTGGTAAGGTAGTGGCAGTAGTTACTGTGATGGTGTGTATGTAGTGGTGGGTGGCAGTGGTAAGGTAGTGGCAGTAGTTACTGTGATGGTGTGTGTAGGTGTAGTAGGGTGGTGGTGGTGGCTGGTGTGTGTGTAGGTGTAGTAGGCTGGTGTGTGTGTAGGTGTAGTAGGGTGGTGTGTGTGTGTAGGTGTAGTAGGGTGGTGTGTGTGTGTAGGTGTAGTAGAGTGGTGTGTGTGTGTAGGTGTAGTAGGGTGGTGTGTGTGTGTAGGTGTAGTAGGGTGGTGTGTGTGTGTAGGTGTAGTAGAGTGGTGTGTGTGTGTAGGTGTAGTAGAGTGGTGTGTGTGTGTAGGTGTAGTAGGGTGGTGTGTGTGTGTAGGTGTAGTAGGGTGGTGTGTGTGTGTGTGAATGAGCGGGTGTGTGGGTGTGGTCGTGGTGTGGTATAATTGTGGTAGTGGTAGTGGTGGTGGTGGTGGAGCGGGACACGCTTGTTAGCCTGACCCAAACTCCGGGGGATGCAGGGGGGCTCCTCCCCCCCCCCCCGTTCTCTGGGGTGGCTGGCTGTCTCATGCCCAGCAGCCAATCAGCGGGCGGCAGGACTGCCATTGATGGTGTAATGAGCCAATGAGGTGGCGGGACGGGGACGTGGCCGGCCAGTGCTGCACACGACTCGTGTTGTCATGTATAAAGATGTCGTAGAGCGCCATGTGTTAAGTGGCCAGTCAAGTAGACAATTGTGGGGGGGGGGCGAGGTCATGCACTCCCCCACACACCCCCACACCCACCAGGGAGGGGGGGGGGGGGAGAGCAGCCACTGCCAGACGCGTCAACATTTGCACCGCTGCCTCCTTGAACCAACCGTCGTCGTCGTCGTTGTCGTCGTTGTTGTTGTTGTTGTTGTAGTTGTTGTTATCGGTAGTCATTGACCGTTTATCCTGCCTCATACACTCCCCCCCTTCTCCCCTCCCTCCCCCCCCGTGTTATCGTAGTGTTCACCCCGGGGGGGCTGGGGCTGGGGCTGGGGGGGGGATAATCCAGTAATTCATTCAGTGTGGTCAACACGAGCACGTGATCATCTTGCTGGGTATAGAACAGCTGTGGGGGGTCGTGAGCGAGGGTATGTGGGGGTGTGTGGGGGTGGGGGGTCGTGAGCGAGGGTATGTGGGGGTGTGGGTGGGGTGATGAGCGAGGGTACCGGGTGATGATCGTGTGTGTGTGGGGGTGAGTGTGGGATGTGGGGGTGGGGGGTCATGAGCGAGGGTACCGGGGGGTGTGGGGTGGGGGGCCATGAGCTAGGGTGTGTGGGGGTGAGTGTGGGGGTTCAGGTGCGCGTATCCTGCCCCCACTTGCCTACGTCAACAAACATGCAGTGCGTGGTTGGGGTCCCGTCGTCATGCACACGCCTCAGCCACGGATCCCAGCGCGCCTCTCGCGTGTCCCACACTGGGATACACATCCCAGTAATGATCCCCGCGATGTGTGGGGTGTGGGTGTGGGTGTCTGGGGGGTCATGAGTCAATGGGTGGGTGGGGGGCGTGGGTGGGGTGGGGGAAGGCGTGGATGGCGGCGTGTAGCAACATGGACACCAGCGAGTCTTTGTTCCCCGCACTGCCTGTGGCGCGGCTCGGCCTGGCGTGGCCCCGCGCGCGCCACCCACCCATACCTCACCTTATCTCCCCCCCCCCCCCGGGGGTACCAGCCTCCCTTATCGGCCCCCTGGGGGCGCACGTGCCCCGGGGGGAGGCGAGGCGAGGCGCTCCTGCTGGTGCGTGTGTGTGTGTGTCCGCGCCGTCTGGTGAGAGGAGGCGTGGTGGTATGCCGCGACTCTGAAGGAAGCCAACGCACAAACGAAACTTTTATTTTATATTTATGTTGACTTCATCATGTTTCATAATGTTTCGTGCGCTGGCAGTGGACTGTGATCCAAGATGGCCGCCAGTCGTGCTATATTTACCACTGAGAGAGAAATGAAGTCGGTGTGGGACGAAAGAAGCCGTGAATTCTTCATTCATGGCAAGGGAAGGAAGTCCCCCCGCCCGCCCGCTCGCCCGCGCCCTCACGAACCAGCGGATGTCGCGTTTCTCTCCGTAGCCCGCGTCGCGCCGCGCCACCTCGGGCTGCTGACCCTGGCGCGGGAGCACGACCAGGTCACACCACCACCACCATCCATGACCAGCATTATGACCCAAGATTGCATCACTTATGTATACACAACTCATGTATACATGTGTACATCACTCATGTATTCACCACTCATTATACATCACTCATGTACAAATCAGTCATGTATACATCATTCATGTATACATCACTCATGCATGTATGCATCACTCATGTATACATCACTCATGTACAGATCAGTCATGTATACATGTTATATATACATCAGTCATGTATACAGTACTCTTGCATAGGTCAGTCATGTATACATCAGTCATATATAGGTCAGTCCTGTATCATCAGTCATGTATAGGTCAGTCATGTATACATCATTCATGTATAGGTCAGTCATGTATACATCAGTCATGTATAGGTCAGTCATGTATACATCAGTCATGTATAGGTCAGTCATGTATACATCAGTCATGTATACATCAGTCATGTATAGGTCAGTCATGTATACATCAGTCATGTATAGTACATGGAAGGTAGTAACAGTTGGTGGTGGGGGGTGGTGATGTGACTGGTTGATGACGTCACCGGATGTCCTGAGATCAGTGTTGAGGACGTCGTCATGTGGGTTCCCTGCTTACGTGGGCGGCCCGGGCTAACCTGGCTGGCCCACACACACACACACACACCAGCCTAACGTGCGCGCGCACACATACCTGGCTTGCCCACACGTGCACACACCTGGCTTGCCCACACGCTCACACACCTGGCTTGCCCACACACACACACACCTGGCTTGCCCACACACACACACACCTGGCTTGCCCACACGCACACACACCTGGTTTGCCCACACACACACACACACCCACACGGGTCTTACTTAGCAGTGTTGTTGTAGTGGCCATGTTTGATATGGTAACTAGGTGTGTGTGGTGTTGTTACATACTGGTGCTAACAACTCATAACACCTCACCTATTACTACTACTACTACTACCACCACTGCTACTACTACTTGTACTACTACTACCACCAGTACTTTTAGTAGTAGTAGTAGTAGTGCTACTACTAACACTAGTAGTAGTAGTTTACAGAGTAGCCATATTACTACTTATGTAAGTGTATGTGTGCAGCGTCAGATGTTTGTTGTAGGTGTGTGTTGCCAGCCCCCCCCCCCCCCCACCATCAGCTGGGATAACCTGCACAGTCAGCTGGTTTCTTGCACCATTAACCTGTCTTCAGCGGTTCCAGCTGTCGAGCTAGGAGCCAGATGGGTCGGTCCTGTGTTTGCTGAGCCTTCCTCACCTCGTCATACCCTTCCGAGAGTTATCAGTTGTTTACACTTGTACCAGATGATTCTATCAGCTGTTTACACTTGTACCAGATGATTCTATCAGCTGTTTACACTTGTACCAGATGATTCTATCAGCTGTTTACACTTGTACCAGATGATTCTATCAGCTGTTAACACTTGTACCAGATGATTCTATCAGCTGTTTACAATTGTACCAGATGATTCTATCAGCTGTTTACACTTGTACCAGATGATTCTATCTGCTGTTTACACTTGTACCAGATGATTCTGTCAGCTGTTTACACTTGTACCAGATGATTCTATCAGCTGTTTGCACTTGTACCAGATGATTATATCAGCTGTGTACACTTGTACCAGATGATTCTATTAGCTGTTTACACTTGTACCAGATGATTCTATCAGCTGTTTACACTTGTACCAGATGATTCTATCAGCTGTTAACACTTGTACCAGATGATTCTATCAGCTGTTTACACTTGTACCAGATGATTCTATCAGCTGTTTACACTTGTACCAGATGATTCTATCAGCTGTTTACACTTGTACCAGATGATTCTATCAGCTGTTTACACTTGTACCAGATGATTCTATCAGCTGTTTACACTTGTACCAGATGATTCTATCAGCTGTTTACACTTGTAACATGATTTCATGAGCTGTTTACACTTGTACCGGATGATTCTATCAGCTGTTTACACTTGTACCAGATGATTCTATCAGCTGTTTACACTTGTAACAGATTTCATGAGCTGTTTACACTTGTTCCGGATGATTCTATCAGCTGTTTACACTTGTACCAGATGATTCTGTCAGCTGTTTACACTTGTACCAGATGATTCTATCAGCTGTTTACACTTGTACCAGATAATTCTATCAGCTGTGTACACTTGTACCAGATGATTTTATTAGCTGTTTACACTTGTACCAGATGATTCTATCTGCTGTTTACACTTGTACAAGATGATTCTATCAGCTGTTTACACTTGTACCAGATGATTCTATCAGCTGTTTACACTTGTAACATGATTTCATGAGCTGTTTACACTTGTACCGGATGATTCTATCAGCTGTTTACACTTGTAACATTTCATGAGCTGTTTACACTTGTACCAGATGATTCTGTCAGCTGTTTACACTTGTACCAGATGATTCTATCAGCTGTTTGCACTTGTACCAGATGATTCTATCAGCTGTGTACACTTGTACCAGATGATTCTATTAGCTGTTTACACTTGTACCAGATGATTCTATCAGCTGTTTACACTTGTACTAGATGATTCTATCAGCTGTTTTCACCTGTACCAGATGATTCTATCAGCTGTTTACACTTGTACCAGATGATTCTATCAGCTGTTTACACTTGTACCAGATGATTCTATCAGCTGTTTACACTTGTACCAGATGATTCTATCAGCTGTTTACACTTACTGTTTACTGCCGGGTCGTGGTTGTGTGGTGTTGTCAGCATCACTGTAGCTTGTGTGTGTGTGTGTGTGTAGATTCCTGGCATAGTCCGCCATGTTGGGAGTTGGCAGGGTCAGCTGGTGGTGTGGGTGGTAGCCAGCTGGTGCTCGGGGGGCAGCGCCACCACCTGCCGCTCACAACTTCTGGCCTGGCTGGACCTCTCCTCTCCCAAGGGCTACTCGAACCGTTTTCCTCATGTGTCGCCTCCTCCGTTTTCTGTTTGTTTACAAGTTGTTGATCGTGAACTTGTGAACTGTACCTGGTCGTGGGAGGGGGGGAGTCCGGTAGCTCAGTGTGTGTGTGTGTGTGTGTGTGTTACGGAGAGAGGTCTATCGACCAGCTCCCCCAGGGGAGGATGAACAGCTGGGTTGACTGTGGACCGGCTGCCACAACCAGGATTCGAAAGTATGCGAGGGTGATCCTAGGAGGCCCGCGCGCGCGCGCATGCGTGTGTACATGCGTCACCGTCAAGGTCAGGAGGCAACCAACACGGGTTGCAAGGCTCTCACAGGTACACAACCTCACCACAACCTCAGGGAGGGAGGCCACAGCTCCCTCCTTCCTTCCTTCCCTCCCTCCCTCCTTCCCTCCTTCCCTCCACCGTGAACTACGTGGTTGTAGCATGAGACTCGCCTGTGGGTTATACCTATATTGTGGTTGTGTGATGTTATGATCCCGTGGGACGACCCGTAGAGCACACAGGTACGACCACAACACGACCCTGGAACACACAACACGACGGTCAGGTCTTGCTGTCATGCCAGCGGTTGTGATGTTGTGGCCAGTTGTGGGTGGTGCAATGACAGATGGCAGGCGTGGAAAAAAATATGTTTCAATTCGTAGATGATCCATACTGCATCATACAACCTCTTACCATAGTTGATACTAGGACAGCATAGCAGTGGACACACACAATACTAGGACAGCATAGCAGTGGACTCGCACAATACTAGGACATCATAGCAGTGGACACACACAATACTAGGACAGCATAGCAGTGGACACACACAATAGTAGGACATCATAGCAGTGGACACACACAATACTAGGACAGCATAGCAGTGGACACACACAACACTAGGACAGCATAGCAGTGGACACACACAATACTAGGACAGCATAGCAGTGGACACACACAACACTAGGACAGCATAGCAGTGGACACACACAATACTAGGACAGCATAGCAGTGGACACACACAATACTAGGACAGCATAGCAGTGGACACACACAACACTAGGACAGCATAGCAGTGGACACACACAATACTAGGACAGCATAACAGTGGACAGTGACCAGACACGCTAGCGCGCATAGCTGTGACACCCCTCAAGTCAGGACACAACAGGTTGCACCACAGTACACCTCCATAGGAGGGAACACCCTCTCCCTTACCTCACGGAACTAGTGGTGAGCATGAGACACCACGTATACTATAGGGGCAGTGATATGACGTGGACACCTAGGCACACAGGTACGCAAACGTGGAACACAAAAGTACTTGCGATGCAGCTTGAGTTGTGGACAGTTGGGTCATGCAGATGCGGGGGAAGCAATTCGTAGGACCATAGATCTACAACCTTACATATATACTAGGACAGCATAGCAGTGGACACACAATACTAGGACAGCATAGCAGTGGACACAATACTAGGACAGCATAGCAGTGGACACACAATACTAGGACAGCATAGCAGTGGACACACACAATGCTAGGACAGCATAGCAGTGGACACAATACTAGGACAGCATAGCAGTGGACACACACAATAGGACAGCATAGCAGTGTACACAATACTAGGACAGCATAGCAGTGGACACACAATACTAGGACAGCATAGCAGTGGACACACACATACTAGACAGCATACATGGACACACACAATACTAGGACAGCATAGCAGTGGACACACCACACACAGTGACAGCATCAGTGGACACACACATACTAGGACAGCATACGTGGACACACACAATACTAGGACAGCATAGAGTGGACACACACAACTAGGACATCCTAGCATGGCACCACAATACACTCAGTGGAGTAACAGGACAGCATACCAGTGGACACACACAAAACTAGGACAGCATAGCAGTGGACACACAATATACGACAGCATAGCAGTGACACACATCTAGGACAGCTACAGTGGACACAACATAAGGCAGCTAGTGTGAATCTGACACAGCAACACATACTAGGACAGCATAGAGTGGACAATACTGGACAGCATAGCATGACACAATGCAGACATAGTGTGGACACAAACTAGGACAGCATCATGCACCACCTCAGGTGTAGACAACCACCACCACATCCAGCATCATGCACCACTTCAGGTGTAGACAACCACCACCACATCCAGCATCATGCACCACCTCAGGTGTAGACAACCACCACCACATCCAGCATCATGCACCACTTCAGGTGTAGACAACCACCACCACATCCAGCATCATGCACCACCTCAGGTGTAGACAACCACCACCACATCCAGCATCATGCACCACCTCAGGTGTAGACAACCACCACCACATCCAGCATCATGCACCACCTCAGGTGTAGACAACCACCACCACATCCAGCATCATGCACCACTTCAGGTGTAGACAACCACCACCACATCCAGCATCATGCACCACCTCAGGTGTAGACAACCACCACCACATCCAGCATCATGCACCACCTCAGGTGTAGACAACCACCAGCACATCCAGCATCATGCACCACCTCAGGTGTAGACAACCACCACCACATCCAGCATCATGCACCACCTCAGGTGTAGACAACCACCAGCACATCCAGCATCATGCACCAGGGAGGCAGACAGGCTCGGGAGGGGTTGCCAGATATGACCAACGTGCGAGTAGCCGTGACCTTCTGGGTTTCCTTGAAGACGAGCGAGCGAGCGAGCGAGCGAGGCCGGGCCTGGGGGAGCGAGGCTGGGCCTGGGGGAGCGAGGCAGGGCCTGGGGGAGAGCGAGGCGCTGCTCCTGCCTAACCTTGAGGGACCTTGGTCATGGGCCTCGCTCACTCGTACACTGCACGTGTGTCCATAAGGTGTGTCTTGAGGTGGGTGGATGAGTTGTGGAAGTGCCACGCCAGTGTTGTTGTGCCATGCATGCACGGGCTGGGTTGTACCGTGCTGGTTTACAAACATGGCTGAGCCAGTGTTGCCACGACCCAGGCAAACACCGGGTGAGGGAGGCGGTGTTGGGGGTGAGGGAGGTGGTGTTGGGGGTGAGGGAGGTGGTGTTGGGGGTGAGGGAGGCGGTGTTGGGGGTGAGGGAGGTGGTGTTGGGGGTGAGGGAGGTGGTGTTGGGGGTGAGGGAGGTGGTGCTGGGGGTGAGGGAGGTGGTGTTGGGGGTGAGGGAGGTGGTGTTGGGGATGAGGGAGGGGGTGGGGTGGGGGGTTGCCACCAGCACTTGGAATAACCAGTTCTGGGGTTCGTACCCCCAGCTGTGAGGGGCCACACCACGATAAGGGCCTGGACCAGGCGTTAGCTGGTGGTAACCACTCCTTACCTAGCTCCACCTAGCGATCACTAAACCAGCTGGGGCTTCCCCCCCCCCCCAGCTGGCCACCATCTGTGCCCAGCCCTCACAGGAAACTGATGCGTTGTCTCCTTCTTTCCAGGTATGGCTGAGGACGGGGGCCCCGAGACGTGACCCCTGACCCCCCCACTTGACCCCACCAGCTGTCAAGGTAATGTACTGGTCATGATCGTAGGGTTATTATAGGGCAGAGTACGGTAGTGCTATATGTACATGTAATGACCAGTTGTAGATGGCCACACTCACAGTATATTAGTCAAAGTATATCATAAAGTATGTCACTCACAGTATATCACAAAGTATATCACAGAGTATATCAAAGTATATCACAAAGTATATCACGAAGTATATCACAATGAGAGTATATCAAAGTATATCACAATGAGAGTATATCAAAGTATATCACAATGAGAGTATATCAAAGTATATCACAATGAGAGTATATCAAAGTATATCACAATGAGAGTATATCAAAGTATATCACAATGAGAGTATATCAAAGTATATCACAAAGTATATCACAAACAGAGTATAGCAAAGTATATCTCAAAGTATATCACTATCAGAGTATATCGAAGTATATCACAATCAGAGTATATCAAAGTATATCAATCAGAGTATATCAAAGTATATCACAATCAAAGTATATCACAGAGTATATCAAAGCATATCACAAAGTATATCACAATCAGAGTATATCAAAGTATATCACAATCAGAGTATATCAAAGTATATCAAAATATATCAATCAGAGTATATCAAAGTATATCAGAATATATCACAATCAGAGTATATCAAAGTATATCACAAAGTATATCAAAATATATCAATCAGAGTATATCAAAGTATATCAAAGTATATCACAATCAGAGTATATCAAAGTATATCACAATCAGAGTATATCAAAGTATATCACAAAGTATATCAAAATATATCACAGAGTATATCAAAGTATATCAGAATATATCACAATCAGAGTATATCACAAGTGTATCACAAAGTATATCAGAATATATCAGAGTATATCAAAGTATATCAAAATATATCACAGAGTATATCAAAGTATATCAAAATATATCACAGAGTATATCAAAGTATATCAAAATATATCACAGAGTATATCAAAGTATATCAGAATATATCACGATCAGAGTATATCAAAGTATATCAAAATATATCACAATCAAAGTATATCAGAATATATCACAGAGTATATCAAAGTATATCACAGTGTATATCAAAATATATCACAGAGTATATCAAAGTATATCAGAATATATCAGAGTATATCAAAGTGTATCACAAAGTATATCAAAATATATCACAGAGTATATCAAAGTATATCAAAATATATCACAATCAGAGTATATCAAAGTATATCACAGTATATCAAAATATATCACAATCAGAGTATATCAAAGTATATCAGAATATATCACAATCAGAGTATATCAAAGTATATCAATATATCACAATCAGAGTATATCAAAGTATATCACAAAGTATATCAGAATATATCACAATCAGAGTATATCAAAGTATATCACAAAGTATATCAGAATATATCAATCAGAGTATATCAAAGTATATCACAATCAGTATACCACAATCAGAGTATATCACAAACTTTCAAAGTAAGACAGTCTCAGGTACGACATAGGCAGGTGTAGTGTTATTATCCGTTGTAGATACTGTTGTAGGTTGTGACCAGTAACAGGGGTGTGTCAGTATTGTAGGTTGTGACCAGTAACAGGGGTGTGTCAGTGTTGTAGGTTGTGACCAGTAACAGGGGTGTGTCAGTGTTGTAGGTTGTGACCAGTAACAGGGGTGTGTCAGTGTTGTAGGTTGTGACTAGTAACAGGGGTGTGTCAGTGTTGTAGGTTGTGACCAGTAACAGGGGTGTGTCAGTGTTGTAGGTTGTGACCAGTAACAGGGCTGTGTCAGTGTTGTAGGTTGTGACCAGTAACAGGGCTGTGTCAGTGTTGTAGGTTGTGACCAGTAACAGGGGTGTGTCAGTGTTGTAGGTTGTGACCAGTAACAGGCCTGTGTCAGTGTTGTAGGTTGTGACCAGTAACAGGGGTGTGTCAGTGTTGTAGGTTGTGACCAGTAACAGGGCTGTGTCAGTGTTGTAGGTTGTGACCAGTAACAGGGGTGTGTCAGTGTTGTAGGTTGTGACCAGTAACAGGGGTGTGTCAGTGTTGTAGGTTGTGACCAGTAACAGGGGTGTGTCAGTGTTGTAGGTTGTGACCAGTAACAGGGGTGTGTCAGTGTTGTAGGTTGTGATCAGTAACAGGGGTGTGTCAGTGTTGTAGGTTGTGACCAGTAACAGGGGTGTGTCAGTAAGTAACAACATTTGAAGATGGTTTGTGTGCAGGTTGTTGACGTAGAGTGTAGCGGTTATAGGTGTATCATTGTGGCACCAGAGTGTAAGACGTCATTGTATTGACTGACTCCCGCCTACACTCATGTGTAAGGGAGACTCGAGGGGTTGGTTCAGTCATGTGTGAGGGAGACTCGAGGGGTTGGTTCAGTCATGTGTGAGAGACTCGAGGGGTTGGTTCAGTCATGTGTGAGGGAGACTCGAGGGGTTGGTTCAGTCATGTGTAAGGGAGACTCGAGGGGTTGGTTCAGTCATGTGTGAGGGAGACTCGAGGGGTTGGTTCAGTCATGTGTGAGGGAGACTCGAGGGGTTGGTTCAGTCATGTGTGAGGGAGACTCGAGGGGTTGGTTCAGTCATGTGTGAGGGAGACTCGAGGGGTTGGTTCAGTCATGTGTGAGGGAGACTCGAGGGGTTGGTTCAGTCATGTGTGAGGGAGACTCGAGTAGAGGCATGGTTGCTGGGGTTACCCAGTAGTAGAGGCATGGTTGCTGGGGTTACCCAGTAGTAGAGGCATGGTTGCTGGGGTTACCCAGTAGTAGAGGCATGGTTGCTGGGGTTACCCAGTAGTAGAGGCATGGTTGCTGGGGTTACCCAGTAGTAGAGGCATGGTTGCTGGGTTACCCAGTAGTAGAGGCATGGTTGCTGGGGTTACCCAGTAGTAGAGGCATGGTTGCTGGGGTTACCCAGTAGTAGAGGCATGGTTGCTGGGGTTACCCAGTAGTAGAGGCATGGTTGCTGGGGTTACCCAGTAGTAGAGGCATGGTTGCTGGGGTTACCCAGTAGTAGAGGCATGGTTGCTGGGGTTACCCAGTAGTAGAGGCATGGTTGCTGGGGTTACCCAGTAGTAGAGGCATGGTTGCTGGGGTTACCCAGTAGTAGAGGCATGGTTGCTGGGGTTACCCAGTAGTAGAGGCATGGTTGCTGGGGTTACCCAGTAGTAGAGGCATGGTTGCTGGGGTTGTGCTAGGCTCAGCTTGGCCATAAATAACCTAGCTGTACGCGCCATTGTACGAGGCGGGTAAGGCTCACTGTTTCATCTGGTTCCATTGTACAGCGAATAACACGACTATGATTATACCGGGACTCAGGTGTGTGTGTGTGTCTGTGTGTGTGTGTGTCTGTCTGTGTGTATGTGTGTGTGTGTGTGTGTGTCTGTCTGTGTGTATGTGTGTGTGTCTGTGTCTGTGTGTGTGTGTGTCTGTCTGTGTGTATGTGTGTGTGTGTGTGTGTGTGTGTGTATGTGTGTGTGTGTAGGAATGGTCGCCATTGTTATTGGTCTCCAGTTGTTTTGGTCGCCAGGTTTGTGTGTGTGTGTGTGTCTGTGTGTGTGTGTGTGTGTGTCTGTGTGTGTGTGTGTGTGTGTATGTCTGTGTGTGTGTGTGTGTAGGAATGGTCGCCATTGTTATTGGTCTCCAGTTGTTTTGGTCGCCAGGTTTGTGTGTGTGTGTGTGTCTGTGTGTGTGTGTGTGTGTGTCTGTGTGTGTGTGTGTGTGTGTATGTCTGTGTGTGTGTGTGTGTAGGAATGGTCGCCATTGTTATTGGTCTCCAGTTGTTTTGGTCGCCAGGTTTGTGTGTGTGTGTGTGTAGGAATGGTCGCCATTGTTATTGGTCTCCAGTTGTTTTGGTCGCCAGGTTTGTGTGTGTGTGTGTGTAGGAATGGTCGCCATTGTTATTGGTCTCCAGTTGTTTTGGTCGCCAGGTTTGTGTGTGTGTGTGTGTGTGTGTAGGAATGGTCGCCATTGTTATTGGTCTCCAGTTGTTTTGGTCGCCAGGTTTGTGTGTGTGTAGGAGGAGGTCGGCCATGGTTCACGCCTGGCTTAATTATTATGACATACGTCTCCACACATACTAGCTGGATTTATATGAGTAATTTATGCTCGTTTGAGTGTATATACACAGCGTTGAGTGTGTATATACACAGCTGGGGAATTTGTTAACTAGTTCAGGCATGTTAGAGGTGGTTAAGGAGGGAAGGCTAATTTACATATGTGTAACCTGGTCATAAGGCAAATGAAACTTGTGGATGCAATATGTGGTGGCCACTCGTGAGATATGTGTATGAGAAGCCATGTGTCTAAATTCCTTCTCTCTCTCTCTCTCTCTCTCTCTCTCTCTCTCTCTCTCTCTCTCTCTCTCTCCATCATAACGGGGGAAATATATAACGTAAACAACCACAACATCTGACGACATTATCCCAAGATGTTACGTCATTACGTCGGGGGTAAACACCTGGCGGGCCGGGGTGAATCCCTGCAGGTAATTAGTGTGACAACCATGGTCAAGTGACAGGTGTGTAATGACCCCCCCCTCCCCGCCTGAGCCAGGTCCCCCCCCCCCCCACCACCACCACCCGCCGCCGCAGCGAACGTTACGCGCACACTTGCCAGCGACCAACGTCGCCAGCCAGCGACCACTCCTCCCGGAGAGCATCCCTGCCAGCGACCACCCAACACCGCGCACGTTCCCGCCACAACTACGTACATCTTCATCAACAGATAACTATCTACTCGATATATATATATATATATATATATATATATATATATATATATATATATATATATATATATTTTTTTTTTTTTTTTTTTTTTTTGCTTTGTCGCTGTCTCTCGCGTTTGCGAGGTAGCGCAAGGAATATATATATATTTATATACTATAAAATAGTAAAACAATAACATGCAAGGAGCTGACTGTAGCTGGTGAGAGAGAGAGAGAGAGAGAGAGAGAGAGAGAGAGAGAGAGAGAGAGAGAGAGAGAGAGAGAGAGAGAGAGGTGTAGACCCAGGAGTGGCCAGAAAAATTTTACCTCAAGACTACGTTATGATACACCCCCCACCCCCGTGTTCCTGTGTGTGTGTGTGTGTGTGTGTGTGCGACCTTGTGGGCGCGCGCGCGTGCGCTCACGTGATGCATCTGAGCGGTAGTGTTGGCCGGCCACGCTGGCCCTGGCTTCGTCCTAACTGCCTGGTTTGGTCTACGTTAATCACGTAGTTTTGTGAGTGACGGGGGGGGGGGGGGTAGGGGGGAGGTGTGATCAGTGACGTATTGTGTACATTGATCATTAATCGTACACTGATCGGTAATCGTACATTGATCATTAATCGTACACTGATCGTTAATCGTACAATGATCATTAATCGCACGTTAATCGTATATTGATCATTAATCACACGTTAATCGTACATTGATCATTAATCGTACATTGATCATTAATCGCAATTTGATCGTTAATCTTACATTGATCATTAATCGTACACTGATCGTTAATCGTATATTGATCATTAATCACACGTTAATCGTACATTGATCATTAATCGCAATTTGATCGTTAATCTTACATTGATCGTTAATTGTACGTTAATCTTACATTGATCGTTAATCGTACGTTAATCTTACATTGATCGTTAATCGTACGTTAATCCTGTGTGGTGTTTCTCCACAACGTAGATCGACAGGGATGTCTATCAATATTTTTTTGACTACAATTGTCTATCTTTGTGTGTCGTATGTCATTATATGAAGGAGGTAAAGGTTATTATTATTTACTGAGGCCACAATGTGTGTGTGTGTGTGTGTGTTGATCTTCCCGTTGGGTCAACACACACACTGTGGCCCAGACCAGGAGGTGTGTAGCTGGCAACCCCCTCCTCCCGCACCATGACGTCATGGCCGCCTACATGTGGGCTGGGTTGTGGCAGTGGACAGCGCCACGCGTGGCACCTCCTGCAACCTGCTACACATACACAGACACACACGTGTATACATACACAGACATACACACACACACATACACACACACACATACACACACACACGTGTATACATACACAGACATACATACATACACACATACACATACATACACACACATACACACACATACACACATATACACACACGCACACACTCTCACACATACACACATACACACACGCATATACACACATACATACACATATACTACACATACACACATGTTTATGTATGTTGGTAGGTAGGTGGGTTAACACCACTGTGTTTTCAGTGTTGATACAGTGTATGTTGGCCCAGCTGACCTACCACTGTGTATAGTGTCTTCTG
The DNA here is from genome assembly GCF_036320965.1 of Panulirus ornatus. NCBI lineage: Eukaryota > Metazoa > Arthropoda > Malacostraca > Decapoda > Palinuridae > Panulirus > Panulirus ornatus. The sequence continues at coordinate 17,554,268 of NC_092276.1, forward strand.
ATACACAGAACACCTCCGGTTATTATCACTCAACTTAACCTTAATTGAACTTTGTTGAACCAGATCGTAAATACTTGACCTTCACATTGAAATGAAGACGCCATATTGATGTGGAAGGAGTTATCAGTTAGTGGAATTAAAGGAGGAGTTATCAGTTAGTGGAATTAAAGGAGTTATCAGTTAGTGGAATTAAAGAAGGAGTTATCAGTTAGTGGAATTAAAGAAGGAGTTATCAGTTAGTGGAATTAAAGAAGGAGTTATCAGTTAGTGGAATTAAAGGAGTTATCAGTTAGTGGAATTAAAGAAGGAGTTATCAGTTAGTGGAATTAAAGAAGGAGTTATCAGTTAGTGGAATTAAAGAAGGAGTTATCAGTTAGTGGAATTAAAGGAGGAGTTATCAGTTAGTGGAATTAAAGGAGTTATCAGTTAGTGGAATTAAAGAAGGAGTTATCAGTTAGTGGAATTAAAGAAGGAGTTATCAGTTAGTGGAATTAAAGGAGTTATCAGTTAGTGGAATTAAAGAAGGAGTTATCAGTTAGTGGAATTAAAGAAGGAGTTATCAGTTAGTGGAATTAAAGAAGGAGTTATCAGTTAGTGGAATTAAAGGAGGAGTTATCAGTTAGTGGAATTAAAGGAGGAGTTATCAGTTAGTGGAATTAAAGGAGTTATCAGTTAGTGGAATTAAAGAAGGAGTTATCAGTTAGTGGAATTAAAGAAGGAGTTATCAGTTAGTGGAATTAAAGGAGGAGTTATCAGTTAGTGGAATTAAAGGAGGAGTTATCAGTTAGTGGAATTAAAGAAGGAGTTATCAGTTAGTGGAATTAAAGAAGGAGTTATCAGTTAGTGGAATTAAAGGAGGAGTTATCAGTTAGTGGAATTAAAGAAGGAGTTATCAGTTAGTGGAATTAAAGGAGGAGTTATCAGTTAGTGGAATTAAAGGAGGAGTTATCAGTTAGTGGAATTAAAGGAGTTATCAGTTAGTGGAATTAAAGAAGGAGTTATCAGTTAGTGGAATTAAAGGAGGAGTTATCAGTTAGTGGAATTAAAGAAGGAGTTATCAGTTAGTGGAATTAAAGAAGGAGTTATCAGTTAGTGGAATTAAAGAAGGAGTTATCAGTTAGTGGAATTAAAGAACATTATTTTCCCCTCGTGTTATTTCATGTGAACAACTTGTGTTGTTGGAGAAGATGGGAAGACGTGGTGGTTGACAACAGTGGTCACATGTTGTGGTCCTGCCACCAGCCAGCAGGTTAATATGACCTGGCTCATCATCACTCCTGCTGAAATGTGACGTATTTCTGGTGATGTCATGATGACCTGGCTTGACCTGACCTGGGCTGACCGGACCTGACCTGGTCTGGCCTGACCTGGTCTGACCTGGCCTGACATGACCTGACCTGACCTGGTGAAGGGTACATGGCTAGGGGGTAGGTGGAGGTCAGTATAGAACGTACAGTGGGTACAATACATCATGGGTGAAGGGTACATGGCTAGGGGGTAGGTGGAGGCCAGTATAGAACGTACAGTGGGTACAATACATCATGGGTGAAGGGTACATGGCTACGGGGTAGGTGGAGGTCAGTATAGAACGTACAGTGGGTACAATACATCATGGGTGAAGGGTACATGGCTAGGGGGTAGGTGGAGGCCAGTATAGAACGTACAGTGGGTACAATACATCATGGGTGAAGGGTACATGGCTAGGGGGTAGGTGGAGGCCAGTATAGAACGTACAGTGGGTACAATACATCATGGGTGAAGGGTACATGGCTACGGGGTAGGTGGAGGTCAGTATAGAACGTACAGTGGGTACAATACATCATGGGTGAAGGGTACATGGCTAGGGGGTAGGTGGAGGTCAGTATAGAACGTACAGTGGGTACAATACATCATGGGTGAAGGGTACATGGCTAGGGGGTAGGTGGAGGCCAGTATAGAACGTACAGTGGGTACAATACATCATGGGTGAAGGGTACATGGCTACGGGGTAGGTGGAGGTCAGTATAGAACGTACAGTGGGTACAATACATCATGGGTGAAGGGTACATGGCTAGGGGGTAGGTGGAGGCCAGTATAGAACGTACAGTGGGTACAATACATCATGGGTGAAGGGTACATGGCTAGGGGGTAGGTGGAGGCCAGTATAGAACGTACAGTGGGTACAATACATCATGGGTGAAGGGTACATGGCTACGGGGTAGGTGGAGGTCAGTATAGAACGTACAGTGGGTACAATACATCATGGGTGAAGGGTACATGGCTAGGGGGTAGGTGGAGGTCAGTATAGAACGTACAGTGGGTACAATACATCATGGGTGAAGGGTACATGGCTAGGGGGTAGGTGGAGGTCAGTATAGAACGTACAGTGGGTACAATACATCATGGGTGAAGGGTACATGGCTAGGGGGTAGGTGAAGGCCAGTATAGAACGTACAGTGGGTACAATACATCATGGGTGAAGGGTACATGGCTAGGGGGTAGGTGGAGGTCAGTATAGAACGTACAGTGGGTACAATACATCATGGGTGAAGGGTACATGGCTAGGGGGTAGGTGGAGGCCAGTATAGAACGTACAGTGGGTACAATACATCATGGGTGAAGGGTACATGGCTACGGGGTAGGTGGAGGTCAGTATAGAACGTACAGTGGGTACAATACATCATGGGTGAAGGGTACATGGCTAGGGGGTAGGTGGAGGTCAGTATAGAACGTACAGTGGGTTCAGTACATCATGGGTGAAGGGTACATGGCTAGGGGGTAGGTGGAGGTCAGTATAGAACGTACAGTGGGTTCAGTACATCATGGGTGAAGGGTACATGGCTAGGTGGGGGGGGGAGAGGGTTGTACATCAGATGGCACCAGTGTACACACGTCATGTGTGGGGGCACAACAGCACGTGAGGTGTAGGGTGTACCTCAGTGTACATCAGGTAGTACATCATGGCTGCCAGTACGTGGGGGTGTGGGGGGGTTAACCTCCTCCCCACACCCCCACACCATCCCCGCCTGGTGTGGGGGGGGAGTCCCAGCCCCCCCCACACCCCCCCACACCCAGCACGTCGGGACACGTTTCCCGCCATTTCCAGCGCGGGAACGAAGCAGGCGACGCCTGGCTCTCTCTCTCTCTCTCTCTCTCTCTCTCTCTCTCTCTCTCTCTCTCTCTCTCTCTCTCTCTCTCTCAGCAGTGCCATGGCGTCAGGGGGTCACTGCAGCCACCGACAGTGACCCCTGATGGTCAGGTCATCACGTGACCCTGACTGATCCGGTCGTGGTAGAGGGATGGCGTGTGGTCATCACTGTTACAGTGACCCTGGGGACAATCGCTGTCTCCCGCGTTAGCGAGGTAGCGCAAGGAAACAGACGAAAGAATGGCCCAACCCACCCACACATACACATGTATATACATACACGTCCACACCCACACATATACATACACAGACATATACATATATACATATGTACATATTCAAACTTGCTGCCTTCATCCATTCCCGTCGCCACCCCGCCACACAGGAAAGTGGAACAACTTATATACAGGTTTAGCCTCATATTTAGTGCTGACGTCACACACCAGCTAGTTTAGCCACTTGTTTACAGGTGGTCAGTATCTTGACAGCTGGTCAGTATCTTTACAGCTGGTCAATATGTTTACAGCTGGTCAGTTTGTTTACAGGTGGTCAGTATGTTTACAGCTGGTCAATATGTTTACAGCTGGTCAATATGTTTACAGGTGGTCAGTATGTTTACAGCTGGTCAATATGTTTACTGCTGGTCAGTATGTTTACAGCTGGTCAATATGTTAACAGCTGGTCAATATGTTTACAGGTGGTCAATATGTTTACAGGTGGTCAATATGTACAGGTTCAGTGTGACAATTACAGAAGATGGAGACTTCTGGTAACTACCCCGCGTTACTGTTTGTTTACGTAAGTATACTAGAGGCAGTGAGCGAGGGAGTGAGAGGCAGTGAGGGAGGGAGTGAGAGGCAGTGAGGGAAGGAATGAGAGGCATTGAGGAAAGGAGCGAGAGGCAGTGAGGGAAGGAATGAGAGGCAGTGAGGGAAGGAGAGAGAGGCAGCGAGGAAATGAGGGAGGAAAAGAATTAGAGGCATTGAGGGAAGGAGCGAGAGGCAGTGAGGGAAGGAATGAGAGGCATTGAGGAAAGGAGCGAGAGGCAGTGAGGGAAGGAATGAGAGGCAGTGAGGGAAGGATTGAGAGGCTGTGAGGGAAGGAATGAGAGACAGTGAGGGAAGGAGCTGAGAGGCAGTGAGGGAAGGAATGAGAGACAGTGAGGGAAGGAGTGAGAGGCAGAGGGAAGGAGTGAGGCAGTGAGGGAGGGAGCTGAGAGGCAGTGAGGGAAGGAGTGAGAGACAGTGAGGGAAGGAGTGAGAGGCAGTGAGGGAGGGAGCTGAGAGGCAGTGAGGGAAGGAGTGAGAGGCAGTGAGGGAAGGAGTGAGAGGCAGTGAGGGAAGGAGTGAGAGGCAGTGAGGGAGGGAGCTGAGAGGCAGTGAGACGATAGTTGAGCAGGGTGGCAGTGAGAAGCATCGCTAATGAGGACAATTATGTTGGGTAATGAGGACACAAAATTAAGGTAATCAGTGCAATTACCTTAATTAGAATACAAGGAATTGGTGGATGGGGAAATTTATCTCGAGTTATGTAGGTAATTAATAGGGTAATGGGAAGGAGCCAGGGAGAGGAAGGTGATGGAATAGGGTAATGGGGAAGGAGCCAGGGAGAGGAAGGTGATGGAATAGGGTAATGGGGAAGGAGCCAGGGAGAGGAAGGTGATGGAATAGGGTAATGGGGAAGGAGCCAGGGAGAGGAAGGTGATGGAATAGGGTAATGGGAAGGAGCCAGGGAGAGGAAGGTGATGGAATAGGGTAATGGGGAAGGAGCCAGGGAGAGGAAGGTGATGGAATAGGGTAATGGGGAAGGAGCCAGGGAGAGGAAGGTGATGGAATAGGGTAATGGGAAGGAGCCAGGGAGAGGAAGGTGATGGAATAGGGTAATGGGGAAGAGGGAAGTGATGGAATAGGGTAATGGGGAAGAGGGAAGTGATGGAATAGGGTAATGGGATGAGTTCTGGTTGGTGATGAAGCCAGGCCAGTGTGGCTGACCACGGGGTTGTGGTCTGATACCATGGTAGAGAACACGGGGTCGTTTGATACCATGGTAGAGAACACGGGGTGAGGACAAGGCTGTGTTGTGATCACGTGGTAGGACCCCGTGGTAGAGTTAGTGGTGGTGGTAGTTCACTGGTCAGAGTGGTGTATGTGTGGCTAGGTGTAGGTGGTGGTCAGCAGGAGGGAGGGACACCTGGTGGTCAGCAGGAGGGAGGGACACCTGGTGGTCAGCAGGAGGGAGGGACACCTGGTGGACAGCAGGAGGGAGGGACACATGGTGGTCAGCAGGAGGGAGGGACACCTGGTGGTCAGCAGGAGAGAGGGACACCTGGTGTAGGTGGTGGTCAGCAGGAGGGAGGGACACCTGGTGGTCAGCAGGAGAGAGGGACACCTGGTGTAGGTGGTGGTCAGCAGGAGGGAGGGACACCTGGTGGTCAGCAGGAGGGAGGGACACCTGGTGGTCAGCAGGAGGGAGGGACACCTGGTGTAGGTGGTCAGCAGGAGGGAGGGACACCTGGTGTAGGTGGTGGTCAGCAGGAGGGAGGGACACCTGGTGTAGGTGGTCAGCAGGAGGGAGGGACACCTGGTGTAGGTGGTGGTCAGCAGGAGAGAGGGACACCTGGTGTAGGTGGTGGTCAGCAGGAGGGAGGGACACCTGGTGGTCAGCAGGAGGGAGGGACACCTGGTGGTCAGCAGGAGGGAGGGACACCTGGTGGTCAGCAGGAGGGAGGGACACCTGGTGGTCAGCAGGAGGGAGGGACACCTGGTGGTCAGCAGGAGGGAGGGACACCTGGTGGTCAGCAGGAGGGAGGGACACCTGGTTGTCAGCAGGAGGGAGGGACACCTGGTGGTCAGCAGGAGGGAGGGACACCTGGTGGTCAGCAGGAGGGAGGGACACCTGGTGGTCAGCAGGAGGGAGGGACACCTGGTGTAGGTGGTGGTCAGCAGGAGGGAGGGACACCTGGTGGTCAGCAGGAGGGAGGGACACCTGGTGGTCAGCAGGAGGGAGGGACACCTGGTGGTCAGCAGGAGGGAGGGACACCTGGTGGTCAGCAGGAGGGAGGGACACCTGGTGGTCAGCAGGAGGGAGGGACACCTGGTGGTCAGCAGGAGGGAGGGACACCTGGTGGTCAGCAGGAGGGAGGGACACCTGGTGGTCAGCAGGAGGGAGGGACACCTGGTGGTCAGCAGGAGGGAGGGACACCTGGTGGTCAGCAGGAGGGAGGGACACCTGGTGGTCAGCAGGAGGGAGGGACACCTGGTGGTCAGCAGGAGGGAGGGACACCTGGTCTCCCTCACGGGGTCAGGTGGACCCAGACATTTCCGGGTGATGTAGAAAACCACGTGTGAGGCTGGCGATGGAAGGGGTGACTCAACCATTACCCCGGCCCATGACCAGGTGTCGCACCCCTGCTGACCTGGGGAGGTGGGGGGGACAACATCCTGGGGACTGGATCAGACCTGGGGAGAGCCTGGCTGGGGAGGTGGGGGGGGACATCCTGGGGACTGGATCAGACCTGGGGAGAGCCTGGCTGGGGAGGTGGGGGGGACAACATCCTGGGGACTGGACCAGACCTGGGGAGAGCCTGGCTGGGGAGGTGGGGGGGACAACATCCTGGGGACTGGATCAGACCTGGGGAGAGCCTGGCTGGGGAGGTGGGGGGACAACATCCTGGGGACTGGACCAGACCTGGGGAGAGCCTGGCTGGGGAGGTGGGGGGACAACATCCTGGGGACTGGACCAGACCTGGGGAGAGCCTGGCTGGGGAGGTGGGGGGGACAACATCCTGGGGACTGGATCAGACCTGGGGAGAGCCTGGCTGGGGAGGTGGGGGGACAACATCCTGGGGACTGGACCAGACCTGGGGAGAGCCTGGCTGGGGAGGTGGGGGGGACAACATCCTGGGGACTGGATCAGACCTGGGGAGAGCCTGGCTGGGGAGGTGGGGGGACAACATCCTGGGGACTGGACCAGACCTGGGGAGAGCCTGGCTGGGGAGGTGGGGGGGACAACATCCTGGGGACTGGACCAGACCTGGGGAGATCCTGGCTGGGGAGGTGGGGGGACAACATCCTGGGGACTGGACCAGACCTGGGGAGAGCCTGGCTGGGGAGGTGGGGGGGACAGCATCCTGGGGACTGGACCAGACCTGGGGAGAGCCTGGCTGGGGAGGTGGGGGGGACAGCATCCTGGGGACTGGATCAGACCTGGGGAGAGCCTGGCTGGGGAGGTGGGGGGGACAGCATCCTGGGGACTGGACCAGACCTGGGGAGAGCCTGGCTGGGGAGGTGGGGGGGGACAACATCCTGGGGACTGGACCAGACCTGGGGAGAGCCTGGCTGGGGAGGTGGGGGGGACAACATCCTGGGGACTGGACCAGACCTGGGGAGAGCCTGGCTGGGGAGGTGGGGGGGACAACATCCTGGGGACTGGACCAGACCTGGGGAGAGCCTGGCTGGGGAGGTGGGGGGGACAGCATCCTGGGGACTGGACCAGACCTGGGGAGAGCCTGGCTGGGGAGGTGGGGGGACAACATCCTGGGGACTGGACCAGACCTGGGGAGAGCCTGGCTGGGGAGGTGGGGGGACAACATCCTGGGGACTGGACCAGACCTGGGGAGAGCCTGGCTGGGGAGGTGGGGGGGACAGCATCCTGGGGATGGTTGAATGTGCTGGGGAGGGAGGGAGGGAGGGAGGGAGAGTCGTTGTTCGTCCTGGGGTGTGGTAAGGAGCAGTGACTCCCACGTTCATCATGGGGAGAATATGTGACAATAGGCCCCCCCGCCCCCCCTTGTCTCCCCCCATGTGTAACACCCTGGTTAGCCATGTATACATGTCATTAGTGTCATAATGACGATGAATAATATACCAAACTGGCACTACAAAGCAGTGATACACCAGCGGCCGAGATGAATACTGGGGAAAAAAAAAAAGAAAAAGGCTTGGCGCCACGTATCTGCGTCGCTGATTGGTGGGCTCGTAGTGGCCGAGGCGACCAATGAGCGGCCGGGATTACGGCAGCGCGGGAAATTCGCTGGGTCGGTCGTGGGGGGTCGGGGGGGGGGGGGGGGAGGGAGGGAGGGGGGAGATGGTTATTGATCTGTGATGGTGGTCAGCTGAGGTTGTGTGCTGGAGATAACGAACCACCTCCCCCACACCCCACACACACCCCCACACACACCCACACACACCCCACACACCCCCACACACACCCACACACACCCCACACACCCCCCACACACACCCCCACACACCCCACACACACCCCCACACACACCCCACACACCCCCACACACACCCCCACACACACCCCCACACACACCCCCACACACACCCCCACACACACCCACACACACCCCCACACACACCCCACACACACCCCACACACACCCCACACACACCCCACACACACCCCCACACACCCCCACACACTCCCCACACACCCACACACACCCACACACCCCCACACACACCCACACACACCCCCACACCCCACACACACCCCCACACACACCCCCACACACACCCCCACACACCCCCACACACACCCACAAACAAACCCACACACACCCCCACACACACCCCCACACCCACCCCCCACACACACCCCCACACACTCCCCCACACACACCCACACACACCCCCACACACACCCCACACACCCCCACACACACCCCCACACACCCCCCACACACCCCACACCCCACACACACCCCCACACACTCCCCCACACACACCCACACACACCCCCACACACACCCCACACACACCCCCACACACCCCCCACACACCCCACACCCCACACACACCCCCACACACTCCCCCACACCCCCCCCCCCCTCACACCTTGTTACCTTCCATGTCGGGTCTTTATAACGAAGTGTGCAGACCCATGCACCGGGGTGGGGGGGGGGGGGGTCGATCCCTGTGTGGGATGGGTTCAATCTGTGTGGGATGGTCCCATTGTGGGATGGTCGTCGCTGTGGGGGTGATCCCTGTGTGGGATGGTCGTATCAATGGGGGTGATCCCGGTGTGGGATGGTTGTATCTTTGCGGATGATCCCGGTGTGGGATGGTCGTATCTTTGGGGGTGGTCCCGGTGTGGGATGGTCGTATCTTTGGGGGTGGTCCCGGTGTGGGATGGTCGTATCTTTGGAGGTGATCCCGGTGTAGGATGGTCGTATCTGTGGGGGTGATCCCGGTGTGGGATGGTCGTATCTTTGGAGGTGATCCCGGTGTAGGATGGTCGTCGTTGCGGGGGTTGGTCGTTCGTAGGATTTGTTTTAGTAGACGGTCGTTGCTAGGGGGTCGTCCCAGTATGGGCGTGGTCGTTGCTAGGGGGATCGTCCCAGTATGGGCGTGGTCGTTGCTAGGGGGTCGTCCCAGTATGGGCGTGGTCGTTGCTAGGGGGATCGTCCCAGTATGGGCGTGGTCGTTGCTAGGGGGATCGTCCCAGTGTGGGCGTGGTCGTTGCTAGGGGGATCGTCCCAGTGTGGGCGTGGTCGTTGCTAGGGGGATCGTCCCAGTGTGGGCGTGGTCGTTGCTAGGGGGATAGTCCCAGTGTGGGTGTGGTCGTTGCTAGGGGGATCTTCTGAGTATGGGCATGGTCGTTGCTAGGGGGTCGTCCCAGTGTGGGCGTGGTCGTTGCTAGGGGGATAGTCCCAGTGTGGTGTGGTCGTTGCTAGGGGGATAGTCCCAGTGTGGGCGTGGTCGATGCTGGGGGGATAGTCCCAGTGTGGGTGTGGTCGTTGCTAGGGGATAGTCCCAGTGTGGGTGTGGTCGTTGCTGGGGGGATCGTCCCAGTGTGGGCGTGGTCGTTGCTAGGGGATAGTCCCAGTGTGGGTGTGGTCGTTGCTAGGGGATAATCCCAGTATGGGCGTGGTCGTTGCTGGGGGGATCGTCCCAGTATGGGCGTGGTCGTTGCTAGGGGGATCGTCCCAGTGTGGTGTGGTCGTTGCTAGGGGGATAGTCCCAGTGTGGGCGTGGTCGTTGCTAGGGGGATAGTCTCAGTGTGGGCGTGGTCGTTGCTAGGGGGATAGTCCCAGAATGGGCGTGGTCGTTGCTAGGGGGATAATCCCAGTATGGGCGTGGTCGTTGCTAGGGGGATCGTCCCAGTATGGGCGTGGTCGTTGCTAGGGGGATAATCCCAGTATGGGCGTGGTCGTTGCTAGGGGGATAGTCCCAGTGTGGGCGTGGTCGTTGCTAGGGGGATAGTCCCAGAATGGGCGTGGTCGTTGCTAGGGGGATCGTACCAGTATGGGCGTGGTCGTTGCTAGGGGGATAATCCCAGTATGGGCGTGGTCGTTGCTAGGGGGATAGTCCCAGTGTGGGCGTGGTCGTTGCTAGGGGGATAGTCCCAGAATGGGCGTGGTCGTTGCTAGGGGGATCGTACCAGTATGGGCGTGGTCGTTGCTAGGGGGATAGTCCCAGTGTGGGCGTGGTCGTTGCTAGGGGGATCGTCCCAGTGTGGGCGTGGTCGTTGCTAGGGGGTCGTCCCAGTATGTCCGTGGTCGTTGCTAGGGGGATAGTCCCAGAATGGGCGTGGTCGTTGCTAGGGGGATCGTACCAGTATGGGCGTGGTCGTTGCTAGGGGGATAGTCCCAGTGTGGGCGTGGTCGTTGCTAGGGGGATAATCCCAGAATGGGCGTGGTCGTTGCTAGGGGGATCGTACCAGTATGGGCGTGGTCGTTGCTAGGGGGATAATCCCAGTATGGGCGTGGTCGTTGCTAGGGGGATAGTCCCAGTGTGGGCGTGGTCGTTGCTAGGGGGATAGTCCCAGAATGGGCGTGGTCGTTGCTAGGGGGATCGTACCAGTATGGGCGTGGTCGTTGCTAGGGGGATCGTACCAGTATGGGCGTGGTCGTTGCTAGGGGGATAGTCCCAGTGTGGGCGTGGTCGTTGCTAGGGGGATCGTCCCAGTGTGGGCGTGGTCGTTGCTAGGGGATAGTCCCAGAATGGGCGTGGTCGTTGCTAGGGGGATCGTACCAGTATGGGCGTGGTCGTTGCTAGGGGGATCGTCCCAGTGTGGGCGTGGTCGTTGCTAGGGGGATAGTCCCAGTGTGGGCGTGGTCGTTGCTAGGGGGATGGTCTTACTGTGGGGTGGTCGTTACTAAGCAGTTATGTAGGGAAGGATGGCGTGTAGTAAGTGAAAATGGGAATTTTCTGTAAGTTGACGTTTAAAGAAAACGGAAATGGAACTTGATAAGTTTTAGAAGAATGGGAAGCTGTGTGGTGTACGTATGTAATGATAAGATCATTTTCTATGTCCTCGGGTATTTAATTGTCGAGGGGAAAAGAAAATGTGATGTTCGTCTCTCTTATTTGAATGAATAACCTTCGTAATTTCATTTCAAATGTGCGTTTGATTATTTTTTATTTATATAAATTTGTTCAAATTTTTTCTATAGTTCGGACGATAATTTAATTAATGTTATTCATTTATATATATATATATATATATATATATATATATATATATATATATATATATATATATATATATATATATATATTTCGTCTTTTCTTTTCTGCCATGTGTTCTTCCTCGCCTCCTGTCCCGTTTTCTTCACGTGCCACTTTCTCCTGTACTCCACCCAGTCACACGCACTCCTTCTCAGCGGGTTGCCATCAGCACATCTCGTTTTCTTCCCCCGTTCGTCGTAGTGCGTCCGTGGCCACCACCTCAGCCTTGACCTCCCGTCTCAGTGGAGGTGGATGCCACGCCCCTGGTGAGGTGGAGCGTCCCGGGTCCACATCCCCTGAGGGAGTAGTGTACACAGTGGGGGAACCTCACTACACAGTGGGGGAACCTCAGTACACAGTGGGGGAACCTTACTACACAGTGTGGGAACCTCACTACACAGTGGGGGAACCTCACTACACAGTAGGGGAACCTCACTACACAGTGGGGGAACCTCACTACACAGTGGGGGAACCTCACTACACAGTGGGGGAACCTCACAAGGTGGACCACTTGACGTTTGAGGGTGATCCCTTCTCTCTCTCTCTGTGAACCCCCCCCCCTGAGGTGGACCATGGGTTATCATGGGGTGTGGGGGCAACCCCAGAGAAGACCTTTTAGGAAGACCCCCAGAGAAGACCTTTTAGGAAGACTCCCAGAGAAGACCTGGCGGGGAGAACGACCCTGTTGGGTGCGACAGGTAATAACGAGATGGTTAATGACTGGCTGTTAACGAGGGAACTACCCGACCTTGGGTGATTAGGTCAGGCCACACCCCCTGCCCACTACCCCCCCTCTCCCTTCCTCCCTCACGACCTGGTGACCCGGGAACGACTTCACGACGACCCCTGACTGCACGACACGACCCTCCACGACCACGCCCACACGATTTGCTGGTCGGTTTTTGGACACGACCTGTGGGTGACCTAACGACCTCTTCGTAGCATGACGACCCCCCCTTCGTCGGGCGGTGCGACGACCAGATGCGCTGGGACGACCTGGTGGTGACCCCCCCCCCCCGGAGCTAATCACTTACGATCATTATAAACCATCTATGTGATGATCACCTGTGTAGCTTGGGTCACCTCACCAGCTGCTGACCTGGTCTGGCTGCAGGAGAGGTCAGAGGTCACACCAGCTGCTGGGTGACCGGCAGGAGAGGTCAGAGGTCACACCAGCTGCTGGGTGACCGGCAGGAGAGGTCAGAGGTCACACCAGCTGCTGGTCTGCCGGCAGGAGAGGTCAGAGGTCACACCAGCTGCTGGGTGACCGGCAGGAGAGGTCAGAGGTCACACCAACTGCTGGGTGACCGGTAGGAGAGGTCAGAGGTCACACAAGCTGCTGGGTGACCGGCAGGAGAGGTCAGAGGTCACACCAGCTGCTGGGTGACCGGTAGGAGAGGTCAGAGGTCACACCAGCTGCTGGGTGACCGGCAGGAGAGGTCAGAGGTCACACCAACTGCTGGTTGACCGGTAGGAGAGGTCAGAGGTCACACAAGCTGCTGGGTGACCGGCAGGAGAGGTCAGAGGTCACACCAACTGCTGGGTGACCGGTAGGAGAGGTCAGAGGTCACACAAGCTGCTGGGTGACCGGCAGGAGAGGTCAGAGGTCACACCAACTGCTGGGTGACCGGTAGGAGAGGTCAGAGGTCACACCAACTGCTGGGTGACCGGTAGGAGAGGTCAGAGGTCACACAAGCTGCTGGGTGACCGGCAGGAGAGGTCAGAGGTCACACCAGCTGCTGGGTGACCGGTAGGAGAGGTCAGAGGTCACACCAGCTGCTGGGTGACCGGCAGGAGAGGTCAGAGGTCACACCAACTGCTGGTTGACCGGTAGGAGAGGTCAGAGGTCACACAAGCTGCTGGGTGACCGGCAGGAGAGGTCAGAGGTCACACCAACTGCTGGGTGACCGGTAGGAGAGGTCAGAGGTCACACAAGCTGCTGGGTGACCGGCAGGAGAGGTCAGAGGTCACACCAACTGCTGGGTGACCGGTAGGAGAGGTCAGAGGTCACACCAACTGCTGGGTGACCGGTAGGAGAGGTCAGAGGTCACACAAGCTGCTGGGTGACCGGCAGGAGAGGTCAGAGGTCACCAGCTGCTGGTTGACCGGCAGGAGAGGTCAGAGGTCACCGTAAAACGTCAGGTGTGGCGCTCTCGCTCCACCAAGTTGGGTTGTGGATTAAATCCACTTTTGTTGACCATATTATTATTATTATTGTTCCCGACCAGTGTGGAGGGTCACTACTATATGATGACCCGACCAGTGTGGAGGGTCACTACTGTATGATGACCCGACCAGTGTGGAGGGTCACTACTGTATGATGACCCGACCAGTGTGGAGGGTCACTACTGTATGATGACCCGACCAGTGTGGAGGGTCACTACTGTATGATGACCCGACCAGTGTGGAGGGTCACTACTGTATGATGACCCGACCAGTGTGGAGGGTCACTACTGTATGATGACCCGACCAGTGTGGAGGGTCATTACTGTATGATGACCCGACCAGTGTGGAGGGTCACTACTGTATGATGACCCGACCAGTGTGGAGGGTCACTACTGTATGATGACCCGACCAGTGTGGAGGGTCACTACTGTATGATGACCCGACCAGTGTGGAGGGTCACTACTATATGATGACCCGACCAGTGTGGAGGGTCACTATTGTATGATGACCCGACCAGTGTGGAGGGTCACTACTGTATGATGACCCGACCAGTGTGGAGGGTCACTACTTTATGATGACCCGACCAGTGTGGTGGGCCTTAATTGAAATATTGAGGGTCAATAAAAGGGAAAAAGTTGTGACTAGGGAAAGTATTTACGAAGTTTGGAAGAAGTTGAAATTCCTGTCTTCACTGGGAAAGACATGAAATGGTTGAGAGTTCGAGGTGTAGGGAAAGATGTAGGTATCAAAACGGCCCACCCTTGTGTTGCCAACGGCCACACGATAATCATATGACGCAGCAGCTTTCCCAGTATTGCGTGGTCTAGCTAGTGGTGGGGGGCACACAGGCAGCCAACTCTCGGGAGCCAAAACCAGAGTAATACCTATAGAAGAGGGAAAGTGAACCAGTATTAAGGTGAAGGACAAGTGGATCTAATTTTGGAAATTAGCCTGAGAGAGTTCATCAGTTGGACCACTTTGGACTCAACTCTAATCCTTACACTTTGGACTCAACTCTGTCCAGTAAGGATGCAGAGGTGGAACCACCCCAGATGTGAGAGCTGTACTCCATACAAGGACGATTCAATCACTTGTATAAACGAGGACATAACCTTGAGGGACACCGGTCTTAATGGGGAAAAGAGGAAGAAGTTGACACACCAGCAACCATAGAGAGAGATCGGCCAGGGAGGAAGGTAGATATGACGGAGCAGAGTGAGGGGAGGGAAACCAAAAGAAGGGAAGGTTAGAGATGAGACCCCGATGCTGCACCGTGTCAGAAGTATGGTGAGTGTATAGGAGTCGTCCCACATCTTCCACTGGTGATGACCACATAAGAAAGAATGTCAGAGACTGAGATTGAAGATGTCTGAGGATGTGGGAGTTAATGAGGGATTGGAAGAAGGATCATGAGGATGGGATGTACCTCATCATGCCTCCTGTGAGGATGGGATGTACCTCATCATGCCTCCTGTGAGGATGGGATGTACCTCATCATGCCTCCTGTGAGGATTGGGGTGTACTCATCATGCCTCCTGCTGAGGATGGGGATGTACCTCAATCAGCCTCCTGTGAGGATGGGATGTACCTCATCAGCCTCTCTGTGAGGGATGGGGTGTACTCATCATGCCTCCTGAGAGGATGGATGTACCTCATCATGCCTCCTGTGAGGATGGGGAAGGTGATGGTACCTCATCATAGGCCTCCTGTGAGGATGGGATTGTACCTCATCATGCCTCATGTGAGGATGGGTATGTACCTCATCCATGCCTCCTGTGAGGATGGGATTACCTCATCATGCCTCCTGTGAGGATGGGATGTACCTACATCAGTGCCTCTGTGAGGATGGGATGTACCTCATCATGCCTCCTGTGAGGATGGGATGTACCTCATCATGCCTCCTGTGAGGATGGGATGTACCTCATCATGCCTCCTGTGAGGATGGGATGTACCTCATCATGCCTCCTGTGAGGATGGGGTGTACCTCATCATGCCTCCTGTGAGGATGGGGTGTACCTCATCATGCCTCCTGTGAGGATGGGATGTACCTCATCATGCCTCCTGTGAGGATGGGGTGTACCTCATCATGCCTCCTGTGAGGATGGGATGTACCTCATCATGCCTCCTGTGAGGATGGGGTGTACCTCATCATGCCTCCTGTGAGGATGGGGTGTACCTCATCATGCCTCCTGTGAGGATGGGGTGTACCTCATCATGCCTCCTGTGAGGATGGGATGTACCTCATCATGCCTCCTGTGAGGATGGGGTGTACCTCATCATGCCTCCTGTGAGGATGGGGTGTACCTCATCATGCCTCCTGTGAGGATGGGATGTACCTCATCATGCCTCCTGTGAGGATGGGGTGTACCTCATCATGCCTCCTGTGAGGATGGGGTGTACCTCATCATGCCTCCTGTGAGGATGGGGTGTACCTCATCATGCCTCCTGTGAGGATGGGATGTACCTCATCATGCCTCCTGTGAGGATGGGATGTACCTCATCATGCCTCCTGTGAGGATGGGGTGTACCTCATCATGCCTCCTGTGAGGATGGGGTGTACCTCATCATGCCTCCTGTGAGGATGGGATGTACCTCATCATGCCTCCTGTGAGGATGGGGTGTACCTCATCATGCCTCCTGTGAGGATGGGATGTACCTCATCATGCCTCCTGTGAGGATGGGATGTACCTCATCATGCCTCCTGTGAGGATGGGGTGTACCTCATCATGCCTCCTGTGAGGATGGGGTGTACCTCATCGTGCCTCCTGTGAGGATGGGATGTACCTCATCATGCCTCCTGTGAGGATGGGATGTACCTCATCGTGCCTCCTGTGAGGAGATGGAAAAGTTCTGATTTTTTTAAACAGAAATGGAATAGACGAGCAAGCACAGGTGCAAGTTCACACACACACTGTAATGCATTCATATATTTAGTGTATCCTCAGGATAATACACTATAATACATCATACATTTACTGTATCCTCAGGATAATACATCATACGTGTACTGTGTTCTCAGGATAATACACTATAATACATTTACTGTATCCTCAGGATAATACATCATACATTTACTGTATCCTCAGGATAATACATCATACATTTACTGTATTCACAGGATAATACATCATACATTTACTGTATTCACAGGATAATACATCATACATTTACTGTAGTCACAGGATAATACATCATACATTTACTGTATCCTCAGGATAATACATCATACATTTACTGTATCCTCAGGATAATACATCATACATTTACTGTACCCTCAGGATAATACATCATACATTTACTGTATTCACAGGATAATACAGTATAATACATCATACAGTTCCCAGCTTCTCCGCTTCCGAGGGAGTTTTATCACCGGCTGACACACTGCTGTCAGAGCCAGAAGGTCACAAGTTGCTCTAGCGTCAGACGTGGCGAATTAACCCACCGACAACCCCACATTACCCACACTAACCCCACACTAACCCCACACTAACCGCACATTACCCACACTAACCCCACACTAACCGCACATTACCCACACTAACCCCACACTAACCGCACATTACCCACACTAACCCCACACTAACCGCACATTACCCACACTAACCCCACACTAACCGCACATTACCCACACTAACCGCACATTACCCACACTAACCGCACATTACCCACACTAACCCCACACTAACCGCACATTACCCACACTAACCGCACATTACCCACACTAACCCCACACTAACCGCACATTACCCACACTAACCCCACACTAACCGCACATTTCCCACACTAACCGCACACTACCCACACTTAACCGCACACTACCCACACTAAACGCACACTACCCACACTACCACTTACCACATTACCCACACTAACCGCACACTACCCACACTTAACCGCCCACTACCCACACCAACCGCACACTACCCACACTAACCCCACATTACCCACACTAACAGCACACTACCCACACTAACCACACATTACCCACACTAACAGCACACTAACCACACATTACCCACACTAACAGCACACTACCCACACTAACCACACATTACCCACACTAACAGCACACTACCCACACTAACCACACATTACCCACACTAACAGCACACTACCCACACTAACCCCACATTACCCACACTAACAGCACACTACCCACACTAACCACACATTACCCACACTAACAGCACACTACCCACACTAACCACACATTGCCCACACTAACAGCAAACTACCCACACTAACCACACATTATCCACACTAACAGCACACTACCCACACTAACCACACATTACCCACACCAACCGCACACTACCCACACTAACCACACATTATCCACACTAACAGCACACTACCCACACTAACCACACATTACCCACACTAACAGCACACACTACCCACACTAACCACACATTCCACACTAACAGCACACTACCACACTACCCCATACCCACACCAACCGCACACTACCCACACTAACCACACATTACCCACACTAACAGCACACTACCCACACTAACCACACATTACCCACACTAACAGCACACTACCCACACTAACCACACATTACCCACACTAACAGCACACTACCCACACTAACCACACATTGCCCACACTAACAGCACACTACCCACACTAACCACACATTACCTCCCCTGCCAGGTGTGAGGGAGGTTTGGTCTCTGCCAGGTATGAGGGAGGTCTGGTCTGCCCTGCCAGGTATGAGGGAGGTCTGGTCTGCCCTGCCAGGTGTGAGGGAGGTTTGGTCTCTGCCAGGTATGAGGGAGGTCTGGTCTGCCCTGCCAGGTATGAGGGAGGTCTGGTCTGCCCTGCCAGGTATGAGGGAGGTCTGGTCTGCCCTGCCAGGTATGAGGGAGGTCTGGTCTGGCCTGCCAGGTATGAGGGAGGTCTGGTCTGGCCTGCCAGGTATGAGGGAGGTCTGGTCTGCCCTGCCAGGTATGAGGGAGGTCTGGTCTGCCCTGCCAGGTATGAGGGAGGTCTGGTCTGCCCTGCCAGGTATGAGGGAGGTCTGGTCTGCCCTGCCAGGTATGAGGGAGGTCTGGTCTGCCCTGCCAGGTATGAGGGAGGTCTGGTCTGCCCTGCCAGGTATGAGGGAGGTCTGGTCTGCCAGGTATGAGGGAGGTCTGGTCTGCCCTGCCAGGTATGAGGGAGGTCTGGTCTGCCCTGCCAGGTATGAGGGAGGTCTGGTCTGGCCTGCCAGGTATGAGGGAGGTCTGGTCTGGCCTGCCAGGTATGAGGGAGGTCTGGTCTGCCCTGCCAGGTATGAGGGAGGTCTGGTCTGCCCTGCCAGGTATGAGGGAGGTCTGGTCTGGCCTGCCAGGTATGAGGGAGGTCTGGTCTGGCCTGCCAGGTATGAGGGAGGTCTGGTCTGCCCTGCCAGGTATGAGGGAGGTCTGGTCTGGCCTGCCAGGTATGAGGGAGGTCTGGTCTGGCCCTGCCAGGTATGAGGGAGGTCTGGTCTGCCCTGCCAGGTATGAGGGAGGTCTGGTCTGGCCTGCCAGGTATGAGGGAGGTCTGGTCTGCCGTGCCAGGTATGAGGGAGGTCTGGTCTGCCCTGCCAGGTATGAGGGAGGTCTGGTCTGCCCTGCCAGGTATGAGGGAGGTCTGGTCTGCCCTGCCAGGTATGAGGGAGGTCTGGTCTGCCCTGCCAGGTATGAGGGAGGTCTGGTCTGGCCTGCCAGGTATGAGGGAGGTCTGGTCTGCCCTGCCAGGTATGAGGGAGGTCTGGTCTGCCCTGCCAGGTATGAGGGAGGTCGTGCGTGGGGCGAGTCTGTACATCTGCATGGGGGGGGGGGGGGCGTCCTGGTGGGTGTGGGTGGGGGAGTTGTCTCCCCAGCTTCCCCTCATACCCTTCTTCCCTCCCTCCCCAGCCTCCCCTCATGACCCCTCCCCAGCCTCCGATCATACCCTCCCTCCCCAGCATCTTTTATGCCCCTCCCCCAGCTTCCCCTCATGCCCCCCTCCCCAGCCTCCCCTCATACCCCCCTCCCCAGCCTCCCCTCATGCTCTCCTCAGCCTTTCCTCATACCCCCTCCCCAGCCTCCCCAAATACTCCCCTCCCCAGCCTCCCCTCATGCCCCCCTCCCCAGCCTCCCCTCATGCCCCCTCCCCAGCCTCCCCTAATGCCCCCCTCCCCAGCCTCCCCTCATGCTCTCCCCAGCCTTTCCTCATACCCCCTCCCCAGCCTCCCCAAATACTCCCCTCCCCAGCCTCCCCTCATGCCCCCCTCCCCAGCCTCCCCTCATGCCCCCCTCCCCAGCCTCCCCTCATGCCCCCCTCCCCAGCCTCCCCTCATGCTCTCCCCAGCCTTTCCTTATACCCCCTCCCCAGCCTCCCCAAATACTCCCCTCCCCAGCCTCCCCTCATGCCCCCCTCCCCAGCCTCCCCTCATGCCCCCCTCCCCAGCCTCTCCTCATGCCCCCCTCCCCAGCCTCCCCTCATGCTCTCCCCAGCCTTTCCTTATACCCCCTCCCCAGCCTCCCCAAATACTCCCCTCCCCAGCCTCCCCTCATGCCCCCCTCCCCAGCCTCCCCTCATGCTCTCCCCAGCCTTTCCTCATACCCCCTCCCCAGCCTCCCCAAATACTCCCCTCCCCAGCCTCCCCTCATGCCCCCCTCCCCAGCCTCCCCTCATGCCCCCCTCCCCAGCCTCTCCTCATGCCCCCCTCCCCAGCCTCCCCTCATGCTCTCCCCAGCCTTTCCTCATACCCCCTCCCCAGCCTCCCCAAATACTCCCCTCCCCAGCCTCCCCTCATACCCCCCTCCCCAGCCTCCCCTCATGCTCTCCCCAGCCTCCCCTCATACCCCCCTCCCCAGCCTCCCCTCATGCTCTCCCCAGCCTCCCCTCATACCCCCTCCCCAGCCTCCCCTCATTCCCCCCCCCCCCCCCGTCGCTCTCCTGACGACCCTGCCCCCTCACCCACCCACCCACCCACTCCGTCATTCATCCATACCTTCACTCATTATCCCTCATGACTCACGCCTTCCTCGTACCTCATTCATCCCTCACTCACGTGCATTCACGCCCTCCCTCACTCCCTCCCTCTCCCGGGTTGTGTCCTTCTTGCACTCACCCAGCAGCGGCCCTCCTCCCTCCCCACATACCCTCCACCTTCCCTCCCTCCCTCCTCCCTGACCCACCATATGGGTATTGCATGGCTGCCGTAAATAGCCGTGCATGGCTGCGTGTGTCCGGGCTGTGTCGTCTGTGTATTAATACCACGCGCCACCTGGTGCAGTGTCCCCTCCCCCCCACCCACCCCTGAACGACAGAAAACGGGGGTCGGGGTGGTTGTGCGGGACGCGTATGTTGGTCATGTTACGGCATTACCTCCCACACTATTGTCCCCTACATACAACATATATATATATATATATATATATATATATATATATATATATATATATATATATATATATATATATATGTATATGTTCATGATCGCCGTTTCCCACGTTAGCGAGGTATCTCCAGGAAGACAGGTCCACATGTGCTGATGTTCCCCCGTGTGTGGCCAGCGCCACACCAGAGCAGCCACGCTCCGTGCGCCCGTCTCCCACGTTAGCCAGGTAGCGCCAGGAAGAGAGTGAGATATGTGCTTGTTCCCTCACATCCCCCCCCCCCCCCAGCTGTCATGCACCATGCACGGATCATAACTCGGGCCACCCTGACCTGACCCAGGCCTGCACATGCCTTGGTTTTGCCCATTTACAACATGACATGGTTTTTTTTATGCTACATCTCCCCAGTTCGTTCTGTCCCTTGCATGCCTCACACCCTCCTGCATTATGAACTCCATTCTGCCTCCTCCTTGGTTCCCTCCATTCTGCCTCCTCCTTGGTTCCCTCCTTTTTCCCCTCTGCCCTCCACTTCGGACAGACATTCCCTCATGATCATCCTTCCTGTATGGCCAACCCATGTCAGCACCTCCTCATCATCTCCCTCATGACCGTTACATACTCATATCAGGACCACATTTCTCTCTCACTCGACCAACACATCCTCACAACGTCGTGTGTTAATGTCGCACATCCCCAGCCTGGCGTCCATACCACACCCTCCCCGACACTTGACCCTATCCACACACACTTTTTTCAGTGCTCCCAGGACTCTCGCCCCCCCTCACCCACCCCATGACTCACCTCACATTCCATAGTTCTATTCGCTGCCATGTCCACTCCCAGGGATCTTCAACATTCCATAGATGAATGAAACAGCCTTGGTGACGTTACACACGCCCGTCGCAGACCCATGGACACCTGGCACCACTCACACTCCTTCATTCCCACTCGCACACATGTCTTACTCTGTTAATCCAGACTCACTCATGTTGCTTGTAGCCGCTTTCCTCACACACCACACCATCGTAACACCTCACACACCACACCATCGTAACACCTCACACACCACACCATCGTAACACCTCACACACCACACCATCGTACCACCTCACACACCACACCATCGTAACACCTCACACAGTGCCTCACCATCGTAACACCTCACACACCACACCATCGTAACACCTCACACACCACACCATCGTAACACCTCACACAGTGCCTCACCATCGTAACACCTCACACACCACACCATCGTAACACCTCACACAGTGCCTCACCATCGTAACACCTCACACACCACACCATCGTAACACCTCACACACCACACCATCGTAACACCTCACACACCACACCATCGTAACACCTCACACACCACACCATCGTAACACCTCACACACCACACCATCGTAACACCTCACACAGTGCCTCACCATCGTAACACCTCACACACCACACCATCGTAACACCTCACACACCACACCATCGTAACACCTCACACACCACACCATCGTAACACCTCACACACCACACCATCGTAACACCTCACACACCACACCATCGTAACACCTCACACACCACACCATCGTAACACCTCACACAGTGCCTCACCATCGTAACACCTCACACACCACACCATCGTAACACCTCACACACCACACCATCGTAACACCTCACACACCACACCATCGTAACACCTCACACACCACACCATCGTAACACCTCACACACCACACCATCGTAACACCTCACACACCACACCATCGTAACACCTCACACACCACACCATCGTAACACCTCACACACCACACCATCGTAACACCTCACACAGTGCCTCACCATCAGTCTTGCTGTACGCGGTCTGTGGGGTCGTGAATGTGGGCGCCCCACACCAAGCCTTCTGTGTCTCATGATTGTTGCTCACACACACACACACACACACACACACACACACACACACACACACACACACACACACACACACACAACATAGCAGCCACACTCGACCAATTCCTACACATGTAGTTTGGGCGTTCACTTCCCCTGGGTCTGGCCTGCCCTGGCCTGCCCCACCTGGGTCTGGCCAGCCCTGGCCTGCCCCACCTGGGTCTGGCCTGTCCCACCTGGGTCTGGCCTGCCCCACCTGGGTCTGGCCTGCCCCACCTGGGTCTGGCCTGCCCCACCTGGGTCTGGCCTGCCCCACCTGGGTCTGGCCTGCCCCACCTGGGCCTGGCCTGTCCCACCTGGGTCTGGCCTGCCCCACCTGGGTCTGGCCTGCCCCACCTGGGCCTGGCCTGTCCCACCTGGGTCTGGCCTGTCCCACCTGGGTCTGGCCTGCCCCACCTGGGTCTGGCCTGCCCCACCTGGGCCTGGCCTGTCCCACCTGGGCCTGGCCTGTCCCACCTGGGTCTGGCCTGTCCCACCTGGGTCTGGCCTGCCCCACCTGGGTCTGGCCAGCCCCACCTGGGTCTGGCCTGCCCCACCTGGGCCTGGCCTGTCCCACCTGGGCCTGGCCTGTCCCACCTGGGTCTGGCCTGCCCCACCTGGGTCTGGCCTGCCCCACCTGGGTCTGGCCTGCCCCACCTGGGCCTGGCCTGTCCCACCTGGGCCTGGCCTGTCCCACCTGGGTCTGGCCTGCCCCACCTGGGTCTGGCCTGTCCCACCTGGGTCTGGCCAGCCCCACCTGGGTCTGGCCAGCCCTGGCCACCATCTGTAACACAACATGTCGAGTCCCCACAGTGGGTACACCATTCCCCTCGAGTCCCCACAGTGGGTACACCATTCCCCTCGAGTCCCCACAGTGGGTACACCATTCCCCTCGAGTCCCCACAGTGGGTACACCATTCCCCTCGAGTCCCCACAGTGGGTACACCATTCCCCTCGAGTCCCCACAGTGGGTACACCATTCCCCTCGAGTCCCCACAGTGGGTACACCATTCCCCTCGAGTCCCCACAGTGGGTACACCATTCCCCTCGAGTCCCCACAGTGGGTACACCATTCCCCTCGAGTCCCCACAGTGGGTACACCATTCCCCTCGAGTCCCCACAGTGGGTACACCATTCCCCTCGAGTCCCCACAGTGGGTACACCATTCCCCTCGAGTCCCCACAGTGGGTACACCATTCCCCTCGAGTCCCCACAGTGGGTACACCATTCCCCTCGAGTCCCCACAGTGGGTACACCATTCCCCTCGAGTCCCCACAGTGGGTACACCATTCCCCTCGAGTCCCCACAGTGGGTACACCATTCCCCTCGAGTCCCCACAGTGGGTACACCATTCCCCTCGAGTCCCCACAGTGGGTACACCATTCCCCTCGAGTCCCCACAGTGGGTACACCATTCCCCTCGAGTCCCCACAGTGGGTACACCATTCCCCTCGAGTCCCCACAGTGGGTACACCATTCCCCTCGAGTCCCCACAGTGGGTACACCATTCCCCTCGAGTCCCCACAGTGGGTACACCATTCCCCTCGAGTCCCCACAGTGGGTACACCATTCCCCTCGAGTCCCCACAGTGGGTACACCATTCCCCTCGAGTCCCCACAGTGGGTACACCATTCCCCTCGAGTCCCCACAGTGGGTACACCATTCCCCTCGAGTCCCCACAGTGGGTACACCATTCCCCTCGAGTCCCCACAGTGGGTACACCATTCCCCTCGAGTCCCCACAGTGGGTACACCATTCCCCTCGAGTCCCCACAGTGGGTACACCATTCCCCTCGAGTCCCCACAGTGGGTACACCATTCCCCTGCACCACACTGCCTGTCGCTCGCTCTACCGGCCGGTGGTGGCACTGGGGGGGGGGGGGTGTGGGGGTGTTGTTGTACGGGCACAACCTGACCACGGGGGTGGGGTGGGTCTGGGCTCTGACGTCATCACTCGTCGTGGTGGGGCAGCTTGACCAAAGCAGAGGTGTGTGTGTGTGTGTGTGTGTGTGTCTGTGTCTGTGTGTGTATGTGTGTGTGTGTGTGTGTGTGTGTGTGTGTGTGTGTGTGTGTATGTGTGTGTGCATGTGTGTGTTTGTGTGTGTGTTTGTGTGTGTGTGTGTGTGTGTGTCTGTGTCTGTGTGTGTATGTGTGTGTGTGTGTGTGTGTGTGTGTGTGTGTGTGTGTGTGTATGTGTGTGTGCATGTGTGTGTTTGTGTGTGTGTTTGTGTGTGTGTGTGTGTGTGTGTGATGTTCAGCTGGTGTGGCGTGGAGTCAGTAAGGTGGTATTATGATGGTGATGGTGGCGCGCGCCGCCCTTGTTGCTGGGTTAGGTCTGTTGCCTGGCCGCCCCCCCCCCCCCCCCCACTCTGACGTAGTATTTGATGAGGGCGTGGCTACTGCTCTCCACCTTATCTGGCCACGCCCACCTATATCACCGAGGGCGTGGCCACGTCCCACCTGCATCACGTCTAGTGGCACAGTGTTGCCGCCCCACCTGCATCACGTCTAGTGGCACAGTGTTGCCGCCCCACCTGCATCACGTCTAGTGGCACAGTGTTGCCGCCCCACCTGCATCACGTCTAGTGGCACAGTGTTGCCGCCCCACCTGCATCACGTCTAGTGGCACAGTGTTGCCGCCCCACCTGCATCACGTCTAGTGGCACAGTGTTGCGTCTTGAAGCCGCTGCTTCATGTGTTGGTTGCCAGTATAGCGACCTACGATGCCCCGGAAGTAGTGTTCGTCAGGTTGAGTGGTCGCTGGAAGTGTGTTTGCTGACGCTGGTGGTCGCTGGAAGTGTGTTTGCTGACGCTGGTGGTCGCTGGAAGTGTGTTTGCTGACGCTGGTGGTCGCTGGCTGAGTGAGCCAAGGTCACATTCGCTCCCAGTCCTGCCAGAGTTTGGAACACTGTTTCGATCACAGCATATATATATATATATATATATATATATATATATATGTGTGTGTGTGTGTGTGTGTGTGTTGCTGTAGGTCACTGTGGGCGCGTTATCTAGTATTTGCTGATAACCAAGGAGGAGTTTATCGTGTTTCATTTTCCTCGTGGTTATCAGCACACACACACACACACACACACACACACACACACACACATATATATATATATATATATATATATATATATATATATATATATATATATATATATATATATATATAGCGTGTGCGTGTATATAGGCATTTATAAGTTAATTCTGGAATGTTTTTGTCGTATAAGAATATATCATAATGTGTTTTGACTGCTGTCAGTTACAACTATGTTGAGTAGATGACGTGGTTGTAGCTGAGTAGATGAAGTGGTTGTAGCTGAGTAGATGAAGTGGTTGTAGCTGAGTAGATGACGTGGTTGTAGCTGAGTAGATGACGTGGTTGTAGCTGAGTAGATGACGTGGTTGTAACTCACCTTGATCCACCTTGTATAGTTCTGTCTTCCCTCACGGTTCCTGTATGTGTCCTGTCCGGTCGCTGGACGTTTGCATGGCGTAGCATTACGTTATTATAGACGTATAGGGAATGTTCGCTGAGTAGATCATACGTTGACGTTTGTGTTCGCTGAGTAGTTCATACGTTGGCGTTTGTGTTCGTTGGGAGTGTGGTCGCTGAGTAGTTCATACGTTGGCGTTTGTTTTCGCTGAGTAGTTCATACGTTGGCGTTTTTGTTCGTTGGGAGTGTGGTCGCTGATTAGTTCATACGTTGGCGTTTGTTTTCGCTGAGTAGTTCATACGTTGGCGTTTTTGTTCGTTGGGAGTGTGGTCGCTGATTAGTTCATACGTTGGCGTTTGTTTTCGCTGAGTAGTTCATACGTTGGCGGTTTTGTTCGTTGTGAGTGTGGTCGCTGAGTAGTTCATACGTTGGCGTTTGTGTTCGTTGGGAGTGTGGTCGCTGAGTAGTTCATACGTTGGCGTTTGTGTTCGTTGGGAGTGTGGTCGCTGAGTAGTTCATACGTTGACGTTTGTGTTCGCTGAGTGTATGTTCGCCAAGAGTGGCCCAGCGTGAGCCAGACGTGTACGTGGAGGAGAAGGTCTTCCCGCAGATGTTTGCCGTCGTCAATATCATTTCCCGCGGAATATTATATATTAATTTCTCGCTGGGTTAGGCTACACTTACAGTGCGTCTTCCCGCCCAAATCTAATTTCTCGGCCAGCGTTTAAGAAGGAGAATAGGTAGTGTTTGATGGGTTGATCAAATAGTTTAATCTTAAGGAAACTAATATTACGTTTGGTAGATGTATTTGTGAATGTGGACATAACACATAAATCATGTTAGTATGTCGACTATTTATTGGTTGAAAATGATATATAAGAATATAGCATGAAGGTATTTAACATAGGAATTTAGCATGAAGGTATTTAACATAGGAATTTAGCATGAAGGTATTTAACAGCATTAGATTCTTCGGTAGATGGAAGACATTAAACACGTATGATACACTTCAGATGTTTATGAATTGTTTGCCAGTTTTCAAGTCTTGGTTCCAGTGTTTGTAAGATTGTCTGTGAAAGATTAAGTTAAATATCTTGAACTATGTAAGTGCCAGGGGTTGTTTCCCCCTTTTTATAAGATTATCTTATGCATGTATGTAATTGTGACTTGAGTAATTCAAGCGTATGTGGTATAACATGAACATAGTGATCTGTTATTGTATGATTATGTTTGAGCAGTATACAGATACCTTTAATTATATAATTATGTTTGAGGAGTATACCTTTAATTATATAATTATGTTTGAGGAGTATACCTTTAATTATATACTTATATTTGAGGAGTATACCCTTAATTATATAATTATGTTTGAGGAGTATACAGATACCTTTAATTATATAATTATGTTTGAGGAGTATACCTTTAATTATATAATTATGTTTGAGGAGTATACCTTTAATTATATAATTATGTTTGAGGAGTATACCTTTAATTATATAATTATGTTTGAGGAGTATACAGATACCTTTAATTATATAATTATGTTTGAGGAGTCGAGATACCTTTAATTATATAATTATGTTTGAGGAGTATACAGATACATTTAATTGTATAATTATGTTTGAGGGTATGCCGATACCTTTAATTTTATAATTATGTTTGAGGGTATGCAGATACCTTTAATTATATGATTATGTTTGAGGGTATGCAGATACCTTTAATTATATAATTATGTTTGAGGGTATGCAGATACCTTTAATTATATAATTATGTTTGAGGGTATGCAGATACCTTTAATTATATAATTATGTTTGAGGAGTCTACAGATACCTTTAATTAAAGAGAAAACGCCTGACGCGGGGAGGGAGGTGCCAGACAGCACAAGTCGTCTTCCTCCAAACTTGAAAGCGTCGCCTTCATCATTTCTCGTCGCTGTAGCCACGCTCATTACATGTTGGTAACTTTGATGATTTACCAGTCGAGTAAACACAGACACTGAGTGTCTCTTTGTCTCCCGTGTAAAGTGTTAACAGTAGAGTAAGCGCCTTCAGTCTGGGTTAAATGGACATTTTTGTGTCATTATTATGAATGTGTTAACCCAGCGAGCGCTCGTTTACATGTGTTTGATGCGGTGTATTTAGTCGGTGAATCTATATATATATATATATATATATATATATATATATATATATATATATATATATATATATATATATATATAATGTAAATACTGTCTATGTATGTAAACGTTTATATAGATTAATATTATATCTTCCTGTCTGATTTGTTATCCATACTTTTTTTTTTAATATTTTCATATTTTGAGTTCGTAGCCTCTTTGTGGTGGTTGTTGCCTGACGCACGATGTTCGTAAACATCGTCGCTGCCGTGAAAAGGAGGACACGTCGTACCGTGTAGGAAAGGGGACTTTGTTCGCCATAGAAAATGTGTTCAGGTTTTCATGGGATGGCCATTGTCGAGAGATGTGAGCAATATTGGGAATACAATGTCTGCTTTAGACGTGTGTGTGTGTGTGTGTACACGACGTTAACGACCCTTGAGCACGACGTACGACCCCTCGGGTACGATGGCCTGGCCATCATGTTTAAGGGTCGTACCGTCTCTCTTAAAAAGGAGTTAACTGGTGTGCGTCACGAGAGGAAGTGTTGTGTTGTGTGTTGTCAGCTGACGGGTTGTTGTGTTGTGTGTTGTCAGCTGACTGGTTGTGTTGTGTTGTCAGCTGACGGGTTGTTGTGTTGTGTGTTGTCAGCTGACTGGTTGTGTTGTGTGTTGTCAGCTGACGGGTTGTTGTGTTGTGTGTTGTCAGCTGACTGGTTGTGTTGTGTGTTGTCAGCTGACGGGTTGTTGTGTTGTGTGTTGTCAGCTGACTGGTTGTGTTGTGTGTTGTCAGCTGACGGGTTGTTGTGTTGTGTGTTGTCAGCTGACTGGTTGTGTTGTGTGTTGTCAGCTGACGGGTTGTTGTGTTGTGTGTTGTCAGCTGACTAGTTGTGTTGTGTGTTGTCAGCTGACGGGTTGTGTGTTGTCAGCTGACTAGTTGTGTTGTGTGTTGTCAGCTGACTGGTTGTGTTGTGTGTTGTCAGCTGACGGGTTGTGTTGTGTGTTGTCAGCTGACGGGTTGTTGTGTTTTGTGTTGTCAGCTGACGGGTTGTGTTGTGTGTTGTCAGCTGACGGGTTGTGTTGTGTGTTGTCAGCTGACGGGTTGTTGTGTTGTGTGTTGTCAGCTGACGGGTTGTGTTGTGTGTTGTCAGCTGACTGGTTGTGTTGTGTGTTGTCAGCTGACGGGTTGTTGTGTTGTGTGTTGTCAGCTGACGGGTTGTGTTGTGTGTTGTCAGCTGACGGGTTGTTGTGTTGTGTGTTGTCAGCTGACGGGTTGTGTTGTGTGTTGTCAGCTGACTGGTTGTGTTGTGTGTTGTCAGCTGACGGG
Organism: Panulirus ornatus; assembly: GCF_036320965.1. NCBI lineage: Eukaryota > Metazoa > Arthropoda > Malacostraca > Decapoda > Palinuridae > Panulirus > Panulirus ornatus. The sequence continues at coordinate 17,584,196 of NC_092276.1, forward strand.
TTGTTGTGTTTTGTGTTGTCAGCTGACGGGTTGTGTTGTGTGTTGTCAGCTGACGGGTTGTGTTGTGTGTTGTCAGCTGACGGGTTGTTGTGTTGTGTGTTGTCAGCTTACGGGTTGTGTTGTGTGTTGTCAGCTGACTGGTTGTGTTGTGTGTTGTCAGCTGACGGGTTGTTGTGTTGTGTGTTGTCAGCTGACGGGTTGTGTTGTGTGTTGTCAGCTGACGGGTTGTTGTGTTGTGTGTTGTCAGCTGACGGGTTGTGTTGTGTGTTGTCAGCTGACGGGTTGTGTTGTGTGTTGTCAGCTGACGGGTTGTGTTGTGTGTTGTCAGCTGACGGGTTGTTGTGTTGTGTGTTGTCAGCTGACGGGTTGTGTTTTGTGTTGTCAGCTGACTGGTTGTGTTGTGTGTTGTCAGCTGACTGGTTGTGTTGTGTGTTGTCAGCTGACTGGTTGTGTTGTGTGTTGTCAGCTGACTGGTTGTGTTGTGTGTTGTCAGCTGACTGGTTGTGTTGTGTGTTGTCAGCTGACTGGTTGTTGTGTTGTGTGTTGTCAGCTGACTGGTTGTGTTGTGTGTTGTCAGCTGACGGGTTGTTGTGTTGTGTGTTGTCAGCTGACGGGTTGTTGTGTTGTGTGTTGTCAGCTGACTGGTTGTGTTGTGTGTTGTCAGCTGACGAGTGGTTGTGTTGTGTGTTGTCAGCTGACTGGTTGTGTTGTAGGTATGGCCTCTACAGAGGACCTGGTGTTGTTGTTGTTGTTGTTGACGGGAGAGTGTCAGTGCCACTGTCACTGCTTCTCCCAGGAAGATGTCACTGTTTTCACTGTCCAGAGTGAGGTATGAGCTGCTGTATCTACTCTGTAGATCACTGCAGGTCGAAGTAGATCATCACATTGAGGTAGAGAATCATCGTAGACTTGCAAAGCAAAGTAGTACACTCTACCTCAGTGGTACAAGGTACCACTGGTATGGTAGGAGGGTGTCAGAGTACCAGGTGTGTACGTAGTGTACACTGCACGTGTCACTTGGTGTTCACTGTGTCACACAAGGTGTGTACATAGTGTACCAAGATACTGTCGTACACTGCACATGTCACTTGGTGTTCACTGTGTCACAGAAGGCACTGCCGAGCCTGAGCCAGTGCCAGAGCCAGGCAGCTTCCACTGTGACCAAGTTAAATCTAATCTTACAAAGGAACTCCAACAGCAGTGGCAGCAACAGACCACTGGATCCCTTCCCAGTGGGGTCTGTGGTGGTGGAAGGTGTCACGAACCCACAGGTGAGTGTGGTCAAGGTAGACACATAAGGTCAAGATAATAACCTGCAAACATCCCTCACTGTGGCTATAGAGGCGAAGATAAGGAAACTCGCGGACTTAAAACGAGGTAGTTAACAAGTTGGTCCTCGTTACTGCGGGTGAAAGAAGAAGAATCAAATACGTTCATTATGGACACTGGTGTTGGATCATCTCTTAACACTTTCTTTTCTAAGTTAAATAGATTCCAGTCTTCTGATCTGCTGTGGTAGGATTGGATTCTGAGCCCCGGGAATCGTCTTGGTACACCTCGCCATTATACCTTATTGAAGGTAGAGAGACCAGGGGTAAACACAGAGACCAGGGGGTAAACAGAGAGACCTGGGGTAAACAGAGAGATCAGGGGGTAAACAGAGAGACCTGGGGGTAAACAGAGAGATCAGGGGGTAAACAGAGAGACCTGGGGTAAACAGAGAGACCAGGGGGTAAACAGAGAGACCAGGGGTAAACAGAGAGATCAGGGGGTAAACAGAGAGACCAGGGGTAAACAGAGAGACCAGGGGTAAACAGAGAGATCAGGGGGTAAACAGAGAGACCAGGGGTAAACAGAGAGACTAGGGGGTAAACAGAGAGATCAGGGGGTAAACAGAGACCAGGGAGTAAACAGAGAGACCGGGGGTAAACAGAGAGACCAGGGGGTAAACAGAGACCAGGGGGTATACAGAGAGACCAGGGAGTAAACAGAGAGACCTATATTCATTCCATCGCCACCCCGCCACACATGAAATAACAACCCCCTCCCCCCGCATGCGCGTGAGGTAGCGCTAGGAAAAGACAACAAAGGCCACATTCGTTCACACTCAGTCTCTAGCTGTCATGTGTAATGCACCGAAACCACAGCTTCCAATCAACATCCAGGCCCTACAGACTTTTCTATGATTAACCCCAAACGTTTCATATGCTCTGGCTCAGTCCATTGACAGCACGTCGACCCCGGTACACCACATCATTCCAATTCACTCTGTTCCTTGCACGCCTCTCACCTTCCTGCATGTTTAGGCCCCGATCGCTCAAACTCTTTTTCACTCCATCTTTCCACCTCCAATTTGGTCTCCCTCTTCTCCTCGTTCCCTCCACCTCCGACACATATATCCTCTTGGTCAATCTTTCCTCACTCATTCTCTCCATGTGACCAAACCATTTCAAAACACCCTCTTCTGCTCTCTCAACCACGCTCTTTTTATTTCCACACATCTCTCTTACCCTTACATTACTTACTCGATCAAACCACCTCACACCACATATTGTCCTCAAACATCTCATTTCCAGCACATCCATCCTCCTGCGCACAACTCTATCCATAGTCCACGCCTCGCAACCATACAACATTGTTGGAACCACTATTCCTTCAAACATACCCATTTTTGCTTTCCGAGATAATGTTCTCGACTTCCACACATTCTTCAACGCTCCCAGAACCTTCGCTCCCTCCCCCACCCTATGACTCACTTCCGCTTCCATGTGCTGAGTCCATTGCCATATATATATATATATATATATATATATATATATATATATATATATATATATATATATATATATATATATACCTCCTTTATATGGAGAGATGATCGCTGATTACCATATTTCCTTCGATAATTGCAATCCAATTATCCTTCCTCAGATGATTCACACTGGCATGGAGATAATGCTGTGGTAAAGGGGCTCGAGGAAGGGAGGGAGAGAGAGAGAGAGAGAGAGAGAGAGAGAGAGAGAGAGAGAGAGAGAGAGAGAGAGAGAGCTAGGAGGGTGTGTGTGTGTGTGTGTGGGGGGGGGGGGGGGGCTGTGCGCCGCCGCCAGAGTAACGCCACTTTAAAAAGGGTTCCGCGCGCCGCCGCCGCCGCCACCGCCGCCGCTGGCCCGGGCCCCAGCCTGGCTCTCACAAAGAGAGAGAGAGAGAGAGTTAATAAATTGTAATAAACGTGGCCCATCTTCCCGATAGAGAACCAGGCGAAGGACCCGGTAAGCCGGGGAGGGAGTCACACCCCCAGGGGGGCGGGGGGGGGGTAAGGTCAGCCCCCTCCCCCCTGTGGGGTGCGCGCCCTTGGGAGGGAGGGAGGGGAGGGGGAGGGGGGGGGGGGTCAGGCGGGAGGCGGGCCGTTGTCAAGTCCGGCACACACGTTCATACCTTAACCTCCAACAACACACACAACACCTCATCCCACCCTCACTCACTCACTCACTCACTAACTCAACTTAACAGCATATATATATATATATATATATATATATATATATATATATATATATATATATATATATATATATATATATATATATATGTTATTGCTTTTAATCCACGGGGAAATGAAACACAAGTTCCCAAGTGCATTTTCTTGTAATAATCACATCATCAGGGGAGATACGAAAAAATATATACGACGAAGAGAGGTAGCTAGGAACAGAGAAGGGGGCCAGGTGAGGATATTCCCTCAAAGGCCCAGTCCTCTGTTCTTAACGCTACCTCGCTATCGCGGGAAATGGCGAATAGTATGAAAAAAAAAAAAAAAAAAAAAATATATATATATATATATATATATATATATATATATATATATATATATATATATATATATATATATACAATACTGCTGTTTAATTTTTATGGCTGGGATACTGAAAGAAGTATTTAAAAGAGTGTTTGAGAAAGGGGCGAGAAGACTCTAGTGTAGGGGATGCGGAGGCTTGGGAAGTGGGCCAGGTGTTGTTTACTGACACCAGCTTGGGTGGCAGATCCCAGTGAGAAACTGCAGAAGTTGGCCACTGAGTTTGGAAGAGTGTGTCAATGAAGAAAGCTGAGAGTAAATGAGAATAAAGGCAACGTTATTAAGTCCAGCGGGGTAGATGGGCAGTTTAGATTGGGTGTGTGTGTGTGTGAATGGCGAAATTTTGGAGAAAGTAAAGTGTTTTAGATATGTGGAAGTGGACATGCCATAAAAGGGAATTGCGTCATAGGGTGGTGGAGGGGGCGAAGGTTCTGGGAGCAATGAAGAATGTGTGGAACGAGAGGACGTTATCTGGGAGGGCGAAAATGGAATTGCATGCACATGTGGTAGTCCCAGCGATGTTGTATAAGTGCAAAGCGTTGGCTATAGATGCTGATGTGCGGAGGAGGGTGGACGTGCTGAAAATAAGATGTTTAAGGGCAATATGTGGTGTGGTCGAGTAAGTAATAAAAGGGATGACAAGTGTTTAGTTGAGAGAACAGAAGAGGCTGTGTGTTGAAATGGTTTGGTCACATGGAGATGATGAGTGAGAAATTTGCCAACAGGATACATACGGCAGAAGTGGAAGGGACAAGGAGATCGGAGACATCAATTTGGAGTTGGAGGGATGGAATAAAAAAGATTCTGAGGTTGAACATGCAGGAGGGTGAAAAGCCTGCACAGGATAGAGTGAATTGGAACGATGTTGTATACAGGGGTCGACGTGCTGTCAGTGGACTGAACTAGGGCATATGGAGCGGCCATGTACAATAAAATGTATGTATTATTACATATTCGCCATTTCCCCCGTTAGCAAGGTAGCGTTAACAACAGAGGACTAAGCTTTAGAGGAAATATCCTCACTTGGCCCCCTTCTCTGTTCCTTTTTTTTTGAAAGTTAAAAACGAATTTCCAGCCCCCCTCAGCTCCCTCCCCTTTTAGTCGCCTTCTACGACACGCAGGGAATACGTGGCAAGTATTCTTTCTCCCCTATCCCCAGGGATAATATATATATATATATATATATATATATATATATATATATATATATATAAACTGGAGGAAGTGAAGTGTTTTAGATATCTGGGAGTGGATCTGTCAGCGGATGGAACCATGGAAGCGGAAGTGGATCATAGGGTGGGGGAGGGGGCGAAAATTTTGGGAGCCTTGAAAAATGTGTGGAAGTCGAGAACACTATCTCGGAAAGCAAAAATGGGTATGTTTGAGGGAATAGTGGTTCCAACAATGTTGTATGGTTGCGAGGCGTGGGCTATGGATAGAGATGTGCGCAGGAGGATGGATGTGCTGGAAATGAGATGTTTGAGGACAATGTGTGGTGTGAGGTGGTTTGATCGAGTAAGTAACGTAAGGGTAAGAGAGATGTGTGGAAATAAAAAGAGCGTGGTTGAGAGAGCAGAAGAGGGTGTTTTGAAATGGTTTGGGCACATGGAGAGAATGAGTGAGGAGAGATTGACCAAGAGGATATATGTGTCGGAGGTGGTGGGAACGAGGAGAAGAGGGAGACCAAATTGGAGGTGGAAAGATGGAGTGAAAAAGATTTTGTGTGATCGGGGCCTGAACATGCAGGAGGGTGAAAGGAGGGCAAGAAATAGAGTGAATTGGAGTCATGTGGTATACAGGGGTTGACGTGCTGTCAGTGGATTGAAGCAAGGCATGTGAAGCGTCTGGGGTAAACCATGGAAAGCTGTGTAGGTATGTATATTTGCGTGTGTGGACGTGTGTATGTACATGTGTATGGGGGGGGGGGGGGGTGGGGCCATTTCTTTCGTCTGTTTCCTTGCGCTACCTCGCAAACGCGGGAGACAGCGACAAAGTATAAAAAAAAAAAAAAAAAAAAAAAAAAAAATATATATATATATATATATATATATATATATATATATATATATATATATATATATATATATATATATATATATATAAAGTCATCATGTACGTGGAGTTGTTTACTATGTGGGTAGATGTGTATAAAGAAAGGGATTGGAATTGTTGATATTGTCATGTAACCTGGAGACAATGTCAGCAGGCATGAAGGACGTAACCCGAGAGCCTGACGGGTTCAGCCACGCTCGCTCATCACCACCGGTCCTCAAAATGTACCGGGCTGTGGTTTGGTCGTGTACAGGGCTGTGGTCTGGTCGTGTACCGGGCTGTGGTCTGGTCGTGTACCGGGCTGTGGTCTGGTCGTGTACCGGGCTGTGGTCTGGTCGTGTACCGGGCTGTGGTCTGGTCGTGTACCGGGTTGTGGTCTGGTCGTGTACCGGGTTGTGGTCTGGTCGTGTACCGGGCTGTGGTCTGGTCGTGTACCAGGCTGTGGTCTCGTCGTGCTAGCATTATGTTGTCAGACAGTGGTGTGCACAATGGTCTTAACCCCTTGTGTATAATGACTTCATTTCCCTGAAACTTCAGGATGATATTTTTGAAATACAGGAGTTACAGGAGACACGCTTCTGAGCGATCATACTTCAGGAAGCTGTACTGAAGGATCAGAATAAAGGAAACTATGTCGTTTAGGTACACATTTCATCAATTATACTGAAGGCAGACTTCAGGAAAGTTTGTTTGGGACCAAATTTCAGAAAGTTCCACATTCAGGAAGCCATGTAGGGAGATCAAACTTCAGAGAAGTGGACACAAATTAAACTTCAGGGAAGTAGACAGAAATTAAACTTCATGGAAGTAGACAGAAATTAAACTTCACGGAAGTGGACACATATTAAACTTCAGGGAAGTAGACAGAAGTTAAACTTCAGGAAGTGGACACAAATTAAACTTCAGGAAGTGGACAGAAATTAAACTTCAGGGAAGTGGACACAAATTAAACTTGATAAAACTTCAGGAAACTGCAAAAATGTAACCAGATAAATTTCACGATAGATGAAACTCATACCACAACGACACCTGGACCAGCACAACGACACCTGGACATCACAACGACACCTGGACCAGCACAACGACACCTGGACCAGCACAACGACACCTGGACCAGCACAACGACACCTGGACCATCACGACGACCCTTTGACCATCACGACACCTAGGCCATCACAACGACACCTGGACCAGCACAACGACACCTGGACCAGCACAACTACCCTTGGACCATCACGACACCTGGACCATCATAACGACACTTGGACCATCACAACGACACCTGGACCATCACAACGACCCTTGGACCATCACAACGACACCTGGACCATCACAACGACACCTGGACCAGCACAACGACACCTGGACCAGCACAACGACACCTGGACCATCACAACACTTGGACCATCACAACGACCCTTGGACCATCACAACGACACCTGGACCATCACAACGACACCTGGACCATCACAACGACACCTGGACCAGAACAGCGACACCTGGACCATCACAACGGCCCTTGGACCATCACAACACCTGGACCATCACAACGACACTTGGACCATCACAACGACACCTGGACCATCACAACGACCCTTGGACCATCACAACGACACCTGGACCATTACAACGACACCTGGACCAGCACAACGACACCTGGACCATCACAACGACCCTTGGACCATCACAACGACACCTGGACCATCACAACGACACATGGACCATCACAATGACACCTGGACCATCACAACGACACCTGGACCAGCACAATGACACCTGGACCAGAACAGCGACACCTGGACCATCACAACGACACCTGGACCAGCACACCGACACCTGGACCAGAACAGCGACACCTGGGCCATCACAACGACACCTGGACCAGAACAGTGACACTTGGACCAGAACAGCGACACCTGGGCCATCACAACGACACCTGGACCAGCACAATGACACCTGGACCAGAACAGCGACACCTGGACCATCACAACGACACCTGGACCAGAACAGCGACACCTGGGCCAACACAACGACACCTGGACCATCACAACGACACCTGGACCATCACAACGACACCTGGCAGAGGATCATTTCTCAGAAGGGTTCGTGAAACGACACCCTCACAACGACGCCTCGATGCTGGACCGACAGAACGACGCTTACGGAGAAGAAGGCCCGACGTAGAGCGGGTGGCGGGCGGCGGGCGGCATACAATCGATTGTAGCGGCACACACACACGCACGCACGCACGCACGCACGCTCACATACCGACACACACACACACACACACCTGTCCTCCGGTGTGTGCACGAACCTTCGTGTACACACACACACACACACACACACACACACACACACCTGTCCTCCGGTGTGTGCACGAACCTTCATGTACACACACACACACACACACACACACACACACACACACACACACACACACACACACACCTGTCCTCCGGTGTGTGCACGAACCTTCGTATACACACACACACACACACACACACACACACACACATACATACATACACACACACCTGTCCTCCGGTGTGTGCACGAACCTTCATGTACACACACACACACACACACACACACACACACACACACACACACACCTGCACAACATGTGGGCAACACTGGGCTGGCGGGGTCAGCTACGGGTTCCCCCCCCCGCCAGGGATGCTACACAGCCCACCCAGTGTATATATATATATATATATATATATATATATATATATATATATTTTTTTTTTTTTTTTTTTTGCTTTGTCGCTGTCTCCCGCGTTTGCGAGGTAGCGCAAGGAAACAGACGAAAGAAATGGCCCAACCCACCCCCATACACATGCCTTGATTCAATCCACCGACAGCACGTCAACCCCTGTATACCACATCGCTCCAATTCACTCTATTCTTTGCCCTCCTTTCACCCTCCTGCATGTTCAGGCCCCGATCACACAAAATCTTTTTCACTCCATCTTTCCACCTCCAATTTGGTCTCCCTCTTCTCCTCGTTCCCTCCACCTCCGACACATATATCCTCTTGGTCAATCTTTCCTCACTCATTCTCTCCATGTGACCAAACCATTTCAAAACACCCTCTTCTGCTCTCTCAACCACGCTCTTTTTATTTCCACACATCTCTCTTACCCTTACGTTACTTACTCGATCAAACCACCTCACACCACACATTGTCCTCAAACATCTCATTTCCAGCACATCCACCCTCCTGCGCACATCTCTATCCATAGTCCACGCCTCGCAACCATACAACATTGTTGGAACCACTATTCCTTCAAACATATCCATTTTTGCTTTCCGAGATAATGTTCTCGACTTCCACACATTCTTCAAGGCTCCCAGAATTTTCGCCCCCTCCCCCACCCTATGATCCACTTCCGCTTCCATGGTTCCATCCGCTGCCAGATCCACTCCCAGATATCTAAAACACTTCACTTCCTCCAGTTTTTCTCCATTCAAACTCACCTCCCAATTGAATTGACCCTCAACCCTACTGTACCTAATAACCTTGCTCTTATTCACATTTACTCTTAACTTTCTTCTTTCACACACTTTACCAAACTCAGTCACCAGCTTCTGCAGTTTCTCACATGAATCAGCCGCCAGCGCTGTATCATCAGCGAACAACAACTGACTCACTTCCCAAGCTCTCTCATCCCCAACAGACTTCATACTTGCCCCTCTTTCCAAAACTCTTGATGTGAGAAGGAGATGGAGTGAGTATTTTGAAGGTTTGTTGAATGTGTTTGATGATAGAGTGGCAGATATAGGGTGTTTTGGTCGAGGTGGTGTGCAAAGTCCGAGGGTTAGGGAAAATGAGTTGGTAAACAGAGAAGAGGTAGTAAAAGCTTTGCGGAAGATGAAAGCCGGCAAGGCAGCAGGTTTGGATGGTATTGCAGTGGAATTTATTAAAAAAGGGGGTGACTGTATTGTTGACTGGTTGGTAAGGTTATTTAATGTATGTATGACTCATGGTGAGGTGCCTGAGGATTGGCGGAATGCGTGCATAGTGCCATTGTACAAAGGCAAAGGGGACAAAGGTGAGTGCTCAAATTACAGAGGTATAAGTTTGTTGAGTATTCCTGGCAAATTATATGGGAGGGTATTGATTGAGAGGGTGAAGGCATGTACAGAGCGTCAGATTGGGGAAGAGCAGTGTGGTTTCAGAAGTGGTAGAGGATGTGTGGATCAGGGGTTTGCTTTGAAGAATGTATGTGAGAAATACTTAGAAAAGCAAATGGATTTGTATGTAGCATTTATGGATCTGGAGAAGGCATATGATAGAGTTGATTGAGATGCTCTGTGGAAGGTATTAAGAACATATGGTGTGGGAGGCAAGTTGTTAGAAGCAGTGAAAAGTTTTTATCGAGGATGTAAGGCATGTGTACGTGTAGGAAGAGAGGAAAGTGATAGGTTCTCAGTGAATGTAGGTTTGCGGCAGGGGTGTGTGATGTCTCCATGGTTGTTTAATTTGTTGATGGATGGGGTTGTTAGGGAGGTGAATGCAAGAGTTTTGGATATATATATATATATATATATATATATATATATATATATATATATATATATATATATATATATATACATAGAGAGAGAGAGAGATCTTTAGATGTTTCCTGACCTTTGACACCTCATGTCCTGGTGTCACTTCCCAACTTGTTGACACTTCCTGACCTGGTGACACTTCCTGACCTGGAGACACTTCCTGACCTGGTGACACTTCCTGACCTGAAGGCACTTCCTGACCTGGAGACACTTCCTGACCTGGTGACACTTCCTGACCTGGAGACACTTCCTGACCTGGTGACACTTCCTGACCTGAAGGCACTTCCTGACCTGGAGACACTTCCTGACCTGGTGACACTTCCTGACCTGAAGGCACTTCCTGACCTGGTGACACTTCCTGACCTGGAGACACTTCCTGACCTGGTGACACTTCCTGACCTGAAGGCACTTCCTGAACTGGTGACACCCGTGCAGCATACCTACAGTGGCACACGAGACCCGGTGAGGCAGCATACCCACAGTGGTACACGAGACCTGGTGAGGCAGCATACCTACAGTGGCACACGAGACCCGGTGAGGCAGCATACCCACAGTGGTACACGAGACCTGGTGAGGCAGCATACCTACAGTGGCACACGAGACCCGGTGAGGCAGCATACCCACAGTGGTACACGAGACCCGGTGAGGCAGCATACCTACAGTGGCACACGAGACCCGGTGAGGCAGCATACCCACAGTGGTACACGAGACCTGGTGAGACAGCATACCTACAGTGGCACACGAGACCCGGTGAGGCAGCATACCCACAGTGGTACACGAGACCTGGTGAGGCAGCATACCTACAGTGGCACACGAGACCTGGTGAGGCAGCATACCCACAGTGGTACATGAGACCTGGTGAGGCAGCATACCTACAGTGGTACACGAGACCTGGTGAGGCAGCATACCTACAGTGGTACACGAGACCCGGTGAGGCAGCATACCTACAGTGGCACACGAGACCTGGTGAAGCAGCATACCTACAGTGATACACGAGACCTGGTGAGGCAGCATACCCACAGTGGCACACGAGACCTGGTGAGGCAGCATACCCACAGTGGTACACGAGACCTGGTGAGGCAGCATACCCACAGTGGCACACGAGACCCGGTGAGGCAGCATACCCACAGTGGCACACGAGACCTGGTGAGGCAGCATACTTACAGTGGTACACGAGACCTGGTGAGGCAGCATACCTACAGTGGCACACGAGACCTGGTGAGGCAGCATACCTACAGTGGCACACGAGACCTGGTGAGGCAGCATACCTACAGTGGTACACGAGACCCGGTGAGGCAGCATACCTACAGTGGTACACGAGACCCGGTGAGGCAGCATACCCACAGTGGCACACGAGACCTGGTGAGGCAGCATACCCACAGTGGTACACGAGACCTGGTGAGACAGCATACCCACAGTGGCACACGAGACCTGGTGAGGCAGCATACCCACAGTGGCACACGAGACCTGGTGAGGCAGCATACCTACAGTGGTACACGAGACCCGGTGAGGCAGCATACCCACAGTGGCACACGAGACCTGGTGAGGCAGCATACCCACAGTGGTACACGAGACCTGGTGAGACAGCATACCCACAGTGGCACACGAGACCTGGTGAGGCAGCATACCCACAGTGGCACACGAGACCTGGTGAGGCAGCATACCTACAGTGGTACACGAGACCTGGTGAGGCAGCATACCCACAGTGGCACACGAGACCTGGTGAGACAGCATACCTACAGTGGTACACGAGACCTGGTGAGGCAGCATACCCACAGTGGTACACGAGACCTGGTGAGGCAGCATACCCACAGTGGCACACGAGACCTGGTGAGACAGCATACCCACAGTGGTACACGAGACCTGGTGAGGCAGCATACCCACAGTGGCACACGAGACCTGGTGAGACAGCATACCCACAGTGGTACACGAGACCTGGTGAGACAGCATACCCACAGTGGCACACGAGACCTGGTGAGGCAGCATACCTACAGTGGTACACGAGACCTGGTGAGGCAGCATACCCACAGTGGTACACGAGACCTGGTGAGACAGCATACCTACAGTGGTACACGAGACCTGGTGAGGCAGCATACCCACAGTGGTACACGAGACCTGGTGAGGCAGCATACCCACAGTGGCACACGAGACCTGGTGAGACAGCATACCCACAGTGGTACACGAGACCTGGTGAGGCAGCATACCCACAGTGGCACACGAGACCTGGTGAGACAGCATACCCACAGTGGTACACGAGACCTGGTGAGACAGCATACCCACAGTGGTACACGAGAGTAAAAGGTAGAAGGATCAATACGGCATTATCCCCCTGCGGGGACACACGCTAATGGCCTGCCACTGGAGTGCTTTTCTGTAGGGGGCCCCAAGTGTCTGTAGGGGGCCTGAGTGTCTGTAGGAGGGGTCCAGAGTGTCTGTAGGGGGGGTCGTGAGTGTTTGTAGTGGGGGGGGGGGGCGGGGCGGGTGTAGAGGAATGTTGAGTTTGGGGACCACGATCGTAGGTTGTGATACAGCGAAGGGTTCATCTCACAACTCACTTACAACTTCCACAACATCACCCTAGGGGGACGAAGGTCGCTGAGGAGGGTAACATCCTGGGGCAAGAAATGATATAAATATGTGGTGTATAAATGTAAGTTGTGAGGAGGGAAGGAAGGAGGAGGAAGCGTTGAGTGTGTGAAGTGTAGGCTGGAGGGAGGGAGGGAATCAATGTCTTCTAATGATGAGGCTGAGTACATACACCTGGCTGAGTACATACACCTAGCTGAGTACATACACTTGGCTGAGTACATACACCTGGCTGAGTACATACACCTGGCTGAGTACATACACTTGGCTGAGTACATACACTTGGCTGAGTACATACACCTAGCTGAGTACATACACCTAGCTGAGTATATACACCTAGCTGAGTGCATACACCTGGCTGAGTACATACACCTAGCTGAGTACATACACCTAGCTGAGTACATACACCTGGCTGAGTGCATACACCTGGCTGGCCTCTCCCTCAGCCCACCATGTGAAGCTGGTCACTGATGAGTACACCTGACCTTACTGGTCACATTTGTCACTTAGTGCACCTGACCTTATCCTTCAGTTAGGCAGACTGGTCTCGTGTGTTGATGAAAGTAAACTGAGTTTACCTGATCTTTATCACTTACTCAGGTAAACTGGTTTGTTATCTTGCTGAGTTTACCAGATCGTTATCACTTACTCAGGTAAACTGGTTTATCTTACTGAGTTTACCAGATCTTTATCACTTACTCAGGTAAACTGGTTTGTTATCTTACTGGGTTTACCAGATCTTTATCACGTACTCAGGTAAACTGGTTTGTTATCTTACTGAGTTTACCAGATCTTTATCACTTACTCAGGTAAACTGGTTTGTTATCTTACTGAGTTTACCAGATCTTTATCACTTAGGTAAACTGTTTGTTATCTTACTGGGTTTACCAGATCTTTATCATTTACTCAGGTAAACTGGTTTATCTTACTGGGTTTACCAGATCTTTATCACTTGCTCAGGTAAACTAGTTTGTTATCTTACTGAGTTTACCAGATCTTTATCACTTACTCAGGTAAACTGGTCTGTTATCTTACCGAGTTTACCAGATCTTTATGACGTACTCAGGTAAACTGGTTTGTTATCTTACTGAGTTTACCGGATCTTTATCACTTACTCAGGAAAACTGGTTTGTTATCTTACTGGGTTTACCAGATCTTTATCACTTACTCAGGTAAACTGGTCTGTTATCTTACTGAGTTTACCAGATCTTTATCACTTACTCAGGTAAACTGGTTTGTTATCTTACTGAGTTTACCAGATCTTTATCACTTACTCAGGTAAACTGGTTTGTTATCTTACTGAGTTTACCAGATCTTTATCACTTACTCAGGTAAACTGGTTTGTTATCTTACTGAGTTTACCAGATCTTTATCACTTACTCAGGTAAACTAGTTTGTTATCTTACTGAGTTTACCAGATCTTTATCACTTGCTCAGGTAAACTAGTTATCTTACTGAGTTTACCATATCTTTATCACTTACTCAGGTAAACTAGTTTGTTATCTTACTAAGTTTACCAGATCGTTATCACTAGGTAAACTGGTGTGATCGCTAGTGAGTTTACCAGACCTTATCCTTTGCCTTGGTAATCCGATCTGATCTTATAATGAGTTTACCTTGACCTTATCCCTCCCTGAGGGGAATTTACTTTATATCCCAGTAAGGTAACCAGAACTTTATCCCAGTAAGGTAACTTGAACTTTATCATAGTAAGGTAACTTGAACTTTATCATAGTAAGGTAACCAGAACTTTATCCCAGTAAGGTAACTTGAACTTTATCATAGTAAGGTAACCATGAACTTTATCCCAGTAAGGTAACTTGAACTTTATCATAGTAAGGTAACCAGAACTTTATCCCAGTAAGGTAACTTGAACTTTATCATAGTAAGGTAACCATGAACTTTATCCCAGTAAGGTAACTTGAACTTTATCATAGTAAGGTAACCATGAACTTTATCCCAGTAAGGTAACCAGAACTTTATCCCAGTAAGGTAACCATGAACTTTATCCCAGTAAGGTAACCATGAACTTTATCCCAGTAAGGTAACTTGAACTTTATCCCAGTAAGGTAACCATGAACTTTATCCCAGTAAGGTAACCATGAACTTTATCCCAGTAAGGTAACTTGAACTTTATCCCAGTAAGGTAACCATGAACTTTATCATAGTAAGGTAACTTGAACTTTATCCCAGTAAGGTAACCAGAACTTTATCATAGTAAGGTAACTTGAACTTTATCCCAGTAAGGTAACCATGAACTTTATCATAGTAAGGTAACCATGAACTTTATCCCAGTAAGGTAACCAGAACTTTATCCCAGTAAGGTAACCATGAACTTTATCCCAGTAAGGTAACCATGAACTTTATCCCAGTAAGGTAACTTGAACTTTATCCCAGTAAGGTAACCATGAACTTTATCATAGTAAGGTAACTTGAACTTTATCCCAGTAAGGTAACTTGAACTTTATCCCAGTAAGGTAACCATGAACTTTATCCCAGTAAGGTAACCATGAACTTTATCCCAGTAAGGTAACTTGAACTTTATCCCAGTAAGGTAACCATGAACTTTATCCCAGTAAGGTAACTTGAACTTTATCCCAGTAAGGTAACCATGAACTTTATCCCAGTAAGGTAACCATGAACTTTATCCCAGTAAGGTAACCATGAACTTTATCCCAGTAAGGTAACTTGAACTTTATCCCAGTAAGGTAACCATGAACTTTATCATAGTAAGGTAACTTGAACTTTATCCCAGTAAGGTAACTTGAACTTTATCCCAGTAAGGTAACCATGAACTTTATCCCAGTAAGGTAACTTGAACTTTATCCCAGTAAGGTAACCATGAACTTTATCCCAGTAAGGTAACTTGAACTTTATCCCAGTAAGGTAACCATGAACTTTATCCCAGTAAGGTAACCATGAACTTTATCCCAGTAAGGTAACCATGAACTTTATCCCAGTAAGGTAACTTGAACTTTATCCCAGTAAGGTAACCATGAACTTTATCATAGTAAGGTAACTTGAACTTTATCCCAGTAAGGTAACCATGAACTTTATCATAGTAAGGTAACTTGAACTTTATCCCAGTAAGGTAACCACCTGAACTTTATATCATTTTGGCAAGATGACCTTATCCATGGCTGTGATAACCTAACCTCATCCATGGCTGAGGTAACATGACCTTGTCCCTGGCTGTGGTAACGACCTTATCTCATGGTGAGGTAATATGACCTTACCCATAGCCGAGGTCACATGACCTTTCCCCGTGACTGAGGTAGCGTACAAACACTCCATCATTGAGCTCCAGCTGACCTTAACCTTTCGTGACACATGAAGTAACCTTAGCGCTCTCTGGCGGCGGCGGCCGGAGGTTAAAGCTGAGAGAGAGAGAGAGAGAGAGAGAGAGAGAGAGAGAGAGAGAGAGAGAGAGAGAGAGAGAGAGAGAGAGAGAGAGAGAGAGAGCTGCACGTAGCCTCGTCAGTACAACACAAAATGCAGTTGCACGAAGGCGGAGCGCGCGGCGCGGGGTGAGGGGGGATATATATATATATGGTCGCTGGCTCGGGCGTCCGCATTGATTTGCTGGAGAAGCAACGAAGGCTGACGCCCAGGCCAGGCCAGGTGTGTACACACACACACACATGACCCCAACGTGCACTGGTCATCATCAAGGGAGGCACATGTGTGAGACATGCCCCGGGCCGGGTCACGGGGCAGGCCCGCTAGGACGGCCGACCTGGGTGTTATCGTTCATCTGGCAGGCCGAGCCCGAGGCTTGATAATCACAGCCAAACATATCTACAGGGAGGGCCTGGGGCGGGGCTGTGTCATGATGCTGTGCTGGGGCGGGGCTGTGTCATGATGCTGTGCTGGGGCGGGGCTGTGTCATGATGCTGTGCTGGGGCGGGGCTGTGTCATGATGCTGTGCTGGGGCGGGGCTGTGTCATGATGCTGTGCTGGGGCGGGGCTGTGTCATGATGCTGTGCTGGGGCGGGGTTGTGTCATGATGCTGTGCTGGGGCGGGGCTGTGTCATGATGCTGTGCTGGGGCGGGGCTGTGTCATGATGCTGTGCTGGGGCGGGGCTGTGTCATGATGCTGTGCTGGGGCGGGGCTGTGTCATGATGCTGTGCTGGGGCGGGGCTGTGTCATGATGCTGTGCTGGGGCGGGGCTGTGTCATGATGCTGTACTGGGGCGGGGCTGTGTCATGATGCTGTGCTGGGGCGGGGCTGTGTCATGATGCTGTGCTGGGGCGGGGCTGTGTCATGATGCTGTGCTGGGGCGGGGCTGTGTCATGATGCTGTACTGGGGCGGGGCTGTGTCATGATGCTGTGCTGGGGCGGGGCTGTGTCATGATGCTGTGCTGGGGCGGGGCTGTGTCATGATGCTGTGCTGGGGCGGGGCTGTGTCATGATGCTGTGTTGGGGCGGGGCTGTGTCATGATGCTGTGCTGGGGCGGGGCTGTGTCATGATGCTGTGCTGGGGCGGGGCTGTGTCATGATGCTGTGCTGGGGCGGGGCTGTGTCATGATGCTGTGCTGGGGCGGGGCTGTGTCATGATGCTGTGCTGGGGCGGGGCTGTGTCATGATGCTGTGCTGGGGCGGGGCTGTGTCATGATGCTGTGCTGGGGCGGGGCTGTGTCATGATGCTGTGCTGGGGCGGGGCTGTGTCATGATGCTGTGTTGGGGCGGGGCTGTGTCATGATGCTGTGCTGGGGCGGGGCTGTGTCATGATGCTGTGCTAGGGGCGGGGCTGTGTCATGATGCTGTGCTGGGGCGGGGCTGTGTCATGATGCTGTGCTGGGGCGGGGCTGTGTCATGATGCTGTGCTGGGGCGGGGCTGTGTCATGATGCTGTGCTGGGGCGGGGCTGTGTCATGATGCTGTGCTGGGGCGGGGCTGTGTCATGATGCTGTGCTGGGGCGGGGCTGTGTCATGATGCTGTGTTGGGGCGGGGCTGTGTCATGATGCTGTGCTGGGGCGGGGCTGTGTCATGATGCTGTGCTGGGGCGGGGCTGTGTCATGATGCTGTGCTGGGGCGGGGCTGTGTCATGATGCTGTGCTGGGGCGGGGCTGTGTCATGATGCTGTGCTGGGGCGGGGCTGTGTCATGATGCTGTGCTGGGGCGGGGCTGTGTCATGATGCTGTGCTGGGGCGGGGCTGTGACATGATGCTGTGCTGGGGCGGGGCTGTGTCATGATGCTGTGCTGGGGCGGGGCTGTGTCATGATGCTGTGCTGGGGCGGGGCTGTGTCATGATGCTGTGCTGGGGCGGGGCTGTGTCATGATGCTGTGCTGGGGCGGGGCTGTGTCATGATGCTGTGCTGGGGCGGGGCTGTGTCATGATGCTGTGCTGGGGCGGGGCTGTGTCATGATGCTGTGCTGGGGCGGGGCTGTGTCATGATGCTGTGTCATGATGCTGTGCTGGGGCGGGTCTGTGTCATGATGCTGTGCTGGGGCGGGGCTGTCATGATGCTGTGCTGGGGCGGGGCTGTGTCATGATGCTGTGCTGGGGCGGGGCTGTGTCATGATGCTGTGCTGGGGCGGGGCTGTGTCATGATGCTGTGCTGGGGCGGGGTTGTGTCATGATGCTGTGCTGGGGCGGGGCTGTGTCATGATGCTGTGCTGGGGCGGGGCTGTGTCATGATGCTGTGCTGGGGCGGGGTTGTATCATGATGCTGTGCTGGCGGGGGGTGTCATGATGCTGTGCTGGGGCGGGGCTGTCATGTGCTGTGCTGGGGCGGTGGCTGTGTCATGATGACTGTGCTGGGGCGGGGCTGTGTCATGATGCTGTGCTAGGGGCGGGGCTGTGTCATGATGCTGTGCTGGGGAGGGGCTGTGTCATGATGCTGTGCTGGGGCGGGGCTGTGTCATGAATGCTGTGCTGGGGCGGGGCTGTGTCATGATGCTGTGCCTGGGGCGGGGCTGTGTTCATGATGCTGTGCTGGGGCGGGGCTGTGTCATGATGCTGTGCTGGGGCGGGGCTGTGTCATGTGCTGTGTTGGGGCGGGGCTGTGTCATGTTGCTTTGTGTGGGGCGGGGCTGTTGTTCATTGGATGCTGTGCTGGGGCGTGGGCTGAGTCTTGATGCTGTGTGGGGCGGGGCTGTGTCATGATGCTCGTGCTGGGCGGGGCTGTGTCATGATGCTGTGCTGGGGCGGGGCTGTGTCATGATGCTGTGCTGGGGCGGGGCTGTGTCATGATGCTGTACTGGGGCGGGGCTGTGTCATGATGCTGTGCTGGGGCGGGGCTGTGTCATGATGCTGTGCTGGGGCGGGGCTGTGTCATGATGCTGTGCTGGGGCGGGGCTGTCATGATGCTGTGCTGGGGCGGGGCTGTGTCATGATGCTGTGCTGGGGCGGGGCTGTGTCATGATGCTGTGCTGGGGCGGGGCTGTGTCATGATGCTGTGCTGGGGCGGGCTGTCATGATGCTGTACTGGGGCGGGGCTGTGTCATGATGCTGTGCTGGGGCGGGGCTTGTGTCATGATGCTGTGCTGGGGCGGGGCTGTGTCATGATGCTGTGCTGGGGCGGGGCTGTGTCATGATGCTGTGCTGGGGCGGGGCTGTGTCATGATGCTGTGCTGGGGCGGGGCTGTGTCATGATGCTGTGCTGGGGCGGGGTTGTGTCATGATGCTGTGCTGGGGCGGGGCTGTGTCATGATGCTGTGCTGGGGCGGGGCTGTGTCATGATGCTGTGCTGGGGCGGGGCTGTGTCATGATGCTGTGCTGGGGCGGGGCTGTGTCATGATGCTGTGCTAGGGCGGGGCTGTGTCATGATGCTGTGCTGGGGCGGGGCTGTGTCATGATGCTGTGCTGGGGCGGGGCTGTGTCATGATGCTGTGCTGGGGCGGGGCTGTGTCATGATGCTGTGCTGGGGCGGGGTTGTGTCATGATGCTGTGCTGGGGCGGGGCTGTGTCATGATGCTGTGCTGGGGCGGGCTGTCATGATGCTGTACTGGGGCGGGGCTGTGTCATGATGCTGTGCTGGGGCGGGGTTGTGTCATGATGCTGTGCTGGGGCGGGGCTGTGTCATGATGCTGTGCTGGGGCGGGGCTGTCATGATGCTGTGCTGGGGCGGGGTTGTATCATGATGCTGTGCTGGGGCGGGGCTGTGTCATGATGCTGTGCTGGGGCGGGGCTGTGTCATGATGCTGTGCTGGGGCGGGGCTGTGTCATGATGCTGTGCTGGGGCGGGGCTGTGTCATGATGCTGTACTGGGGCGGGGCTGTGTCATGATGCTGTGCTGGGGCGGGGCTGTGTCATGATGCTGTGCTGGGGCGGGGCTGTGTCATGATGCTGTGCCGGGGCGGGGCTGTGTCATGATGCTGTGCTGGGGCGGGGTTGTGTCATGATGCTGTGCTGGGGCGGGGCTGTCTTGATGCTGTGATGGGGCGGGGCTGTGTCATGATGCTGTACTGGGGCGGGGCTGTGTCATGATGCTGTGCTGGGGCGGGGCTGTGTCATGATGCTGTGCTGGGGCGGGGCTGTCATGATGCTGTGCTGGGGCGGGGCTGTTTCATGATGCTGTGCTGGGGCGGGGCTGTCATGATGCTGTGATGGGGCGGGGCTGTGTCATGATGCTGTACTGGGGCGGGGCTGTGTCATGATGCTGTGCTGGGGCGGGGCTGTCATGATGCTGTGCTGGGGCGGGGCTGTGTCATGATGCTGTGCCGGGGCGGGGCTGTGTCACGATGCTGTGCTGGGGCGGGGCTGTGTCATGATGCTGTGCTGGGGCGGGGCTGTCATGATGCTGTGATGGGGCGGGGCTGTGTCATGATGCTGTACTGGGGTGGGGCTGTGTCATGATGCTGTGCTGGGGCGGGGCTGTCATGATGCTGTGCTGGGGCGGGGCTGTGTCATGATGCTGTGCCGGGGCGGGGCTGTGTCATGATGCTGTGCTGGGGCGGGGCTGTCATGATGCTGTGATGGGGCGGGGTTGAGTAGCTGATGAGTACATCCCCTCATACTGAGTGACTGATGAGTATGTACACACCCTCATACTGAGTAACATGAGTACACTCCCTCATACTGAGTAACATGAGTACACTCCCTCATACTGAGTAACATGAGTACACTCCCTCATACTGAGTAACATTACACCCTCAAGCTGAGTAATATGAGTACACTCCCTCATACTGAACAACATGAGTACACTCCCTCATACTGAGTAACATGAGTACACTCCCTCATACTGAGTAACATGAGTACACTCACTCATACTGAGTAACATGAGTACACTCCCTCATACTGAGTAACATGAGTACACTCCCTCATACTGAGTAATATGAGTACACTCCATCATACTGAACAACATGAGTGCACTCCCCCATAGTGAGTAACATGAGTACACTCCCTCATAGTGAGTAACTTGAGTACACTCCCTCATACTGAGTACATGAGCTTTTCACCTCATTGTGAGTAACATGAATACACTACCTCATACTGAGTAACATGAGTACCCTCCCTCATACTGAGTCACATGAGTACACTGCCTCATATTGAGTAACGAGTGCACTGCCTCATACTGAGTCAGATGAGTACACTGCCTCATAGTGAGTCACATGAGTACAGTGCCTCATAGTGAGTCACATGAGTACAGTGCCTCATAGTGAGTCACATGAGTACAGTGCCTCATAGTGAGTCACATGAGTACAGTGCCTCATCGTGAGTCAGATGAGTACACTGCCTCATTGTGAGTCACATGAGTACACTGCCTCATCGTGAGTCACATGAGTACACTGCCTCATAGTGAGTCAGGTGAGTACGCTGCCTCATAGTGAGTCAGATGAGTACACTGCCTCATCGTGAATCACATGAGTACACTGCCTCATAGTGAGTCAGATGAGTACACTGCCTCATAGTGAGTCAGATGAGTACACTGCCTCATCGTGAGTCACATGAGTACACTGCCTCATAGTGAGTCACATGAGTACACTGCCTCATAGTGAGTCAGATGAGTACACTGCCTCATCGTGAGTCACATGAGAAGTGTGTGACGTCATTGTAGTCAAGATGGATGTGTCTGTAACGAGATGACGAGTCTGATGTAAACCAATAATTCGTGACACTCCGAATAATTCGTGACAGGAGGAGGTCTTTCGTGTGCGTGCATGAGTGACAGATGGTCGTAGCTTCGTGTGAAGGCTGGGACAGATGGTTCAGGACCTCAACAATTATTTACCGTAATTAATGTATCGTAATATATACAAAATAGATTATTATATTTTCTAAAGTAGATATATATATATATATATATATATATATATATATATATATATATAATATATATATATATATATATATATATATATATATATATATATATATATTATCTACTATGTAAGAGGACCAGTTGCTTGACCAGGGCCACAGATGGTGTGTGTAGGGGGGGCCTTCTCTGGTTCACAACGGACCATCTGGTCCGGGAGAGACTGTTCAATATCCCGTGGGTCATCGCTGTTCAGCAAGGCCCGACATTTACCAGAATTATTCGTTATCTTCGTGTGTGTCATATTGAACGTTCATCAGTGGCCAGTGGCGCGGTCCGCTAGTGGCAAGGAGGTGGGCGGCCACTACCCAGCCCGCCACTAACCCCCACCTCCCTCCCTCCCTCCTGTACTTTGATAAATGATAACTAACGTAAGATAACGGTCTGCGTGTGGGTTAACGCACGTAATCCCGCCGATAATTAATGTAATCACTGATAATCTTAGCCATGCCTCGTCATGCACAGTTATCATACACCTGCATGACACAGCTGGGACCCCGATTGCGATTACCTTTGGATATCGCCCAATCTTAATGTAACTTATCTTTATCTGTATATGATCACATTATTTAAGATAATCTGGCTGGTCCAGCCATGATGTGGACAATGTCATGTGAAGTACGTTATCTTAACTTCATTTATAATATCTTAAAGTAATTAAAATTATCGTTAAAATCATCGTCGCTTAACTTACAATATCTTAATGTAATTAACTCACTATCCTTCCCTGTGATAACCCAGATTATTAACACAATCTAATTCTATCGTCACATGATACTACAGTAATATAATTCTCCCGTTATATAATGCTGCCGTAATATAATTCTCCCGTAATATGATTCTACCTTGATATAATTCTAGCGTAATATAATTCTACTTTAATATAATTCTACCTTAGTGTAACTCTCCCGTAATATAATTATACTTTAATATAATTCTTCCGTCATATAATTTTATCTTAATATAATTTTACTGTAATATGATTCTACCTCCAGTACTGACGGCCGTAGCCCACTACCTACACGACATTCCGCTACTGACGACCGCATGCTCCTACCTACACGACATACCAGTACTGACGACCGTATGCTCCTACCTACACGACATTCCGCTACTGACGACCGCATGCTCCTACCTACACGACATACCAGTACTGACGACCGTATGCTCCTACCTACACGACATTCCGCTACTGACGACCGCATGCTCCTACCTACACGACATACCAGTACTGACGACCGTATGCTCCTGCCTACTCGACATACCAGTACTGACGACCGTATGCTCCTACCCACACGAAATACCAGTACTGACGACCGTATGCTCCTACCTACACGACATACCAGTACTGACGACCGTATGCTCCTACCTACACGACAAACCAGTACTGACGACCGTATACTCCTACCCACACGACATACCAGTACTGACGACCGCATTCTCCTACCTACACGACATACCAGTACTGACGACCGTATGCTCCTACCTACTCGACATACCAGTACTGACGACCGTATGCTCCTACCCACACGACATACCAGTACTGACGACCGTATGCTCCTACCTACACGACATACCAGTACTGACGACCGTATGCTCCTACCTACACAACATACCAGTACTGACGACCGTATGCTCCTACCCACACGACATACCAGTACTGACGACCGTATGCTCCTACCCACACGACATACCAGTACTGACGACCGTATGCTCCTACCTACACGACATACCAGTACTGACGACCGTATGCTCCTACCTACACGACACACCAGTACTGACGACCGTATGCTCCTACCCACACGACATACCAGTACTGACGACCGTATGCTCCTACCTACACAACACACCAGTACTGACGACCCTATGCTCCTACCCACACGACATACCAGTACTGACGACCGTATGCTCCTACCCACACGACATACCAGTACTGACGACCGTATGCTCCTACCTACACGACATACCAGCACTGACGACCGTATGCTCTTACCTACACGACACACCAGTACTGACGACCGTATGCTCCTACCTACACGACATACCAGTACTGACGACCGTATGCTCCTACCTACACGACATACCAGTACTGACGACCGTATGCTCCTACCTACACGACATACCAGTACTGACGACCGTATGCTCCTACCTACACGACATACCAGTACTGACGACCGTATGCTCCTACCTACACGACATACCAGTACTGACGACCGTATGCTCCTACCTACACGACATACCAGTACTGACGACCGTATGCTCCTACCTACACGACATACCAGTACTGACGACCGTATGCTCCTACCCACACGACATACCAGTACTGACGACCGTATGCTCCTACCTACACGACATACCAGTACTGACGACCGTATGCTCCTACCTACACGACATACCAGTACTGACGACCGTATGCTCCTACCTACACGACATACCAGTACTGACGACCGTATGCTCCTACCTACACGACATACCAGTACTGACGACCGTATGCTCCTACCTACACGACATACCAGTACTGACGACCGTATGCTCCTACCTACACGACATACCAGTACTGACGACCGTATGCTCCTACCTACACGACATACCAGTACTGACGACCGTATGCTCCTACCTACACGACATACCAGTACTGACGACCGTATGCTCCTACCTACACGACATACCAGTACTGACGACCGTATGCTCCTACCTACACGACATACCAGTACTGACGACCGTATGCTCCTACCTACACGACATACCAGTACTGACGACCGTATGCTCCTACCTACACGACATACCAGTACTGACGACCGTATGCTCCTACCTACACGACATACCAGTACTGACGACCGTATGCTCCTACCTACACGACATACCAGTACTGACGACCGTATGCTCCTACCTACACGACATACCAGTACTGACGACCGTATGCTCCTACCTACACGACATACCAGTACTGACGACCGTATGCTCCTACCTACACGACATACCAGTACTGACGACCGTATGCTCCTACCTACACGACATACCAGTACTGACGACCGTATGCTCCTACCTACACGACACACCAGTACTGACGACCGTATGCTCCTACCTACACGACATACCAGTACTGACGACCGTATGCTCCTACCTACACGACATACCAGTACTGACGACCGTATGCTCCTACCTACACGACATACCAGTACTGACGACCGTATGCTCCTACCTACACGACATACCAGTACTGACGACCGTATGCTCCTACCTACACGACATACCAGTACTGACGACCGTATGCTCCTACCTACACGACATACCAGTACTGACGACCGTATGCTCCTACCTACACGACACGTCAGTACTGACGACCGTATGCTCCTACCTACACGACACACCAGTACTGACGACCGTATGCTCCTACCTACACGACATACCAGTACTGACGACCGTATGCTCCTACCTACACGACATACCAGTACTGACGACCGTATGCTCCTACCTACACGACACGTCAGTACTGACGACCGTATGCTCCTACCTACACAACACCAGTACTGACGACCGTATGCTCCTACCTACACGACATACCAGTACTGACGACCGTATGCTCCTACCTACACGACACACCAGTACTGACGACCGTATGCTCCTACCTACACGACACACCAGTACTGACGACCGTATGCTCCTACCTACACGACATACCAGTACTGACGACCGTATGCTCCTACCTACACGACATACCAGTACTGACGACCGTATGCTCCTACCTACACGACATACCAGTACTGACGACCGTATGCTCCTACCTACACGACATACCAGTACTGACGACCGTATGCTCCTACCTACACGACATACCAGTACTGACGACCGTATGCTCCTACCTACACGACACACAGTACTGACGACCGTATGCTCCTACCTACACGACATACCAGTACTGACGACCGTATGCTCCTACCTACACGACATACCAGTACTGACGACCGTATGCTCCTACCTACACGACATACCAGTACTGACGACCGTATGCTCCTACCTACACGACACTACCAGTACTGACGACCGTATGCTCCTACCTACACGACACACCAGTACTGACGACCGTATGCTCCTACCTACACGACACACCAGTACTGACGACCGTATGCTCCTACCTACACGACACACCAGTACTGACGACCGTATGCTCCTACCTACACGACACACCAGTACTGACGACCGTATGCTCCTACCTACACGACATACCAGTACTGACGACCGTATGCTCCTACCTACACGACACGTCAGTACTGACGACCGTATGCTCCTACCTACATGACACGTCAGTTCTGACGACCGTATGCTCCTACGTACACGACACACCAGTACTGACGACCGTATGCTCCTATCTACACGACACACCAGTACTGACGACCGTATGCTCCTACCTACACGACATACCAGTACTGACGACCGTATGCTCCTACCTACACGACACACCAGCACTGACGACCGTATGCTCCTACCTACACGACACACCAGTACTGACGACCGTATGCTCCTACCTACACGACACACCAGTACTGACGACCGTATGCTCCTACCTACACGACATACCAGTACTGACGACCGTATGCTCCTACCTACACGACACGTCAGTACTGACGACCGTATGCTCCTACCTACATGACACGTCAGTTCTGACGACCGTATGCTCCTACGTACACGACACACCAGTACTGACGACCGTATGCTCCTATCTACACGACACACCAGTACTGACGACCGTATGCTCCTACCTACACGACACACCAGTACTGACGACCATATGCTCCTACCTACACGACACACCAGTACTGACGACCATATGCTCCTACCTACACGACACACCAGTACTGACGACCGTATGCTCTTACCTACACGACATACCAGTACTGACGACCGTATGCTCCTATCTACAAGTTAACGTTATAAGTTTGCGCTTTGTTCAGTAGCAGGATACTTGAACACGAATTTTTTTTTACAGCTGAAAAGAGTAAGTTGCTGTGTCCTGGAACTTTTGTACGTAGACAATTATTTATACAATTACTTGTCGTAATTTCACCGGTGGGATTTGTCGTGAAACTTGTACATTAATGAACAGATAAGAGAGCCACAGTGAGCTGGTGGAATATATTACAGTAACCATCATGGCATTTTATATTGTGTCCTTGATGACCTGTGCTGCCACCTTGTTCATGTAGCTCAGTACTGTACTGAACACAAGAAGTGTACACATCAACATGACCACCATGTTGTACTGTACTGAACACAAGAAGTGTACACATCAACATGACCACCATGTTGTACTGTACTGAACACAAGAAGTGTACACATCATGACCACCATGTTGTACTGTACTGAACACAAGAAGTGTACACATCAACATGACCACCAAGTTGTACTGTACTGAACACAAGAAGTGTACACATCAACATGACCACCATGTTGTACTGTACTGAACACAAGAAGTGTACACATCAACATGACCACCATGTTGTACTGTACTGAACACAAGAAGTGTACACATCATGACCACCATGTTGTACTGTACTGAACACAAGAAGTGTACACATCAACATGACCACCAAGTTGTACTGTACTGAACACAAGAAGTGTACACATCAACATGACCACCAAGTTGTACTGTACTGAACACAAGAAGTGTACACATCAACATGACCACCAAGTTGTACTGTACTGAACACAAGAAGTGTACACATCAACATGACCACCAAGTTGTACTGTACTGAACACAAGAAGTGTACACATCAACATGACCACCATGTTGTACTGTACTGAACACAAGAAGTGTACACATCAACATGACCACCAAGTTGTACTGTACTGAACACAAGAAGTGTACACATCAACATGACCACCATGTTGTACTGTACTGAACACAAGAAGTGTACACATCAACATGACCACCAAGTTGTACTGTACTGAACACAAGAAGTGTACACATCAACATGACCACCATGTTGTACTGTACTGAACACAAGAAGTGTACACATCAACATGACCACCATGTTGTACTGTACTGAACACAAGAAGTGTACACATCATGACCACCATGTTGTACTGTACTGAACACAAGAAGTGTACACATCAACATGACCACCATGTTGTACTGTACTGAACACAAGAAGTGTACACATCATGACCACCATGTTGTACTGTACTGAACACAAGAAGTGTACACATCATGACCACCATGTTGTACTGTACTGAACACAAGAAGTGTACACATCAACATGACCACCATGTTGTACTGTACTGAACACAAGAAGTGTACACATCATGACCACCATGTTGTACTGTACTGAACACAAGAAGTGTACACATCATGACCACCATGTTGTACTGTACTGAACACAAGAAGTGTACACATCATGACCACCATGTTGTACTGTACTGAACACAAGAAGTGTACACATCAACATGACCACCATGTTGTACTGTACTGAACACAAGAAGTGTACACATCATGACCACCATGTTGTACTGTACTGAACACAAGAAGTGTACACATCATGACCACCATGTTGTACTGTACTGAACACAAGAAGTGTACACGTCAACATGACCACCATGTTGTACTGTACTGAACACAAGAAGTGTACACATCATGACCACAATGTTGTACTGTACTGAACACAAGAAGTGTACACATGTACAAATATGTAATTAAGGATTCCTGTGAATGAGACTTCAATATGGTTGTGTTCAGCCACGTCTCAGTGTCGGGTGTTTGAGCAAGACGCGCCACTCAGTTTCCTTTGTTCCGTCATGCAGTTCCCATTTATCGTGTGTTGCCACTGAAGTGTAATTAGTCTCCTGAAGTGTAGGTGCCCCTGGTGTGTTCCTAGTGTGTTCTCCCATTTGTGCACAACAATGTTCTTCGCTGTTATACTGGGGAAATAACAAGGCACATCTCCCCAGAATCATATGTTCTTGATTTCATATTGTTTTCAAATGTTGTTTTGATAATATTCTTTGATTGTGTCATACCCAAGGATAAATGGGGCCATTGATGTGTCACTAAACCATGACAGTGTTTATATCATTTATTTAACTGGAAAGACTCGGGCTAGATAGAAGACCCCCACTTCACCCACCACCATGACTAGTATTTTGTGGACTTGGTGATCCTAGTGGACTGATGGCCTGGTGTGGCACTAGTATTGATGGACTCCCGTGATGTAGATGTGGTGTACCGGGGTCGACGTGCTGTCAATGGACTGGACCAGGGCATGTGAAGCGTCTGGGGTAAACCATGAAAAGTTATGTGGGGCCTGGATGTAGAAAGGGAGCTGTGGTTTCGGTCCATTATTACATGACAGCTAGAGACTGAGTGTGGACGAATGTGGCCTTTGTTTTTTTTTTATTTTCCTGGCGACACCTCGCTGGTTGGGGAGGGGGGTGCTATTTCATGTGTGGCGTGGTGGCGACGTGAATGGATGAAGGCAGAAAGTATGTCCGTGTATGTATATGTTATGCATACATTGAAATGTATAGGAATGTATGTGTGCGTGTGTGGACGTGCATGTATATACTTATGTATGTGGGTGGGTTGGGCCATTCTCTCGCGTGTTTTCCTTGCGCTACCTCGCTAACGCGGGAAACAGCGACAAAGTATAATGAAATATATATATATATATATATATATATATATATATATATATATATATATATATATATATATATATATATATATTATGTTAAGAAGCAACAGGTATGTTGCAAGAAGCGACTATGAAGAAATGGAGGGGTGGTGTAGGCCCGTTATCCACCTTCCCCATCATAATGGTCCACTTGGACTTCATCCTTCATATTGATGCTGATTTATGGCCAGAATTTGATAAACTCTCACTTGACGTCTTAGGAGGAATTAAAGAAAACTCATGGCAGATACTCCGGGAGCGATAAAACATACGTTGGCAACCCGGGGGAGCTGGTCTTACTCCATCATGATATAGAATTTGTGGTCTTCCGTCATGAGGACACAAGGCTCGAAATGACTGGCGGCGGCTGCTCACGTAAATCGAACCCCGCCTGTAGAATAGAATGGTCTCTGGTGCGTACTAGCCTGCGCCCGTAGACCACCACGGACCACCATGGAACGGAGACACAAATGAAATGGATGGTCCACTCCAGCTCTAGTGGGGCAAACTTATAATGCAAACCAATTGTCTGCAAAAGCGTCAAGATGGGAGTTAGGTTGATATTAAACACATATAATCAGGTCTCTTGTACTTATAAACCCGACCATAATATGTAGTCAGTTACATATATTTGGGATTAATGATGAAGTCCTGTAATGTTTTATATGAATTTGTCGTCTGCTTTTTCGTGATTGCTCTTGCATGAGTAGGAACAGGTAGCCAATGAGTGTGCGCGACTAAGTCACGTGACTTTATTTTGGCCAATCACAGCTCAGCTTGCAGGCCCATTCACCCAAGGTTGGATATGTCATTAATGATGCGAATATGGAAGAAAATCCCACCTATCTTGTAAACAAGCATGCTTACACAGAATTCCTTAGTTTCTCGTCCATCAGTTGACGACATGTGTTAAATTTAGGCTTTTCCCAGGAGATAGAAAAGTGATGTGTGAAAGTATAAACAGTAGTGCGTAAAGTGTGGTGTGTGCTCCATGTTGTGTCCTGCATGCAGTCGTATCCGTGTGTGTGGTGTCGGGGAGAGGTGGGAAAGACATTGATCCATATTGCTCCCACTCTCGTTCTTTTGAATCAATGCCAGGTATGTCCTCCTTCTCACGTGATGGCAGGCAGATCGTTACGCTCACGGTAGGCAACAAAACGTAATAAAACGGAGGTAAGGGGAGGGTGGAGAGAGCCATGTTTTCCTTTGTTTTCATCGGGTGGGCGCAGGGTTGTGAGGCGAATGGCTGGCTGGCTCATGTTGCTGTCTTATTCCTTGCCCTCGCTGACACCCGACTTACAGGCGATCTTGGGACCTATTTTCCTGCAGAACGAGTGCACAACTTCCTCTCGTGAGGTAGGTGGAGGTGTAGGGTGTTGTTATCACCACATATCGTCTATGTGGTCAGGGTTCGAGTCTGAGACGATGGGTTGTGCTGGAGGTCAGGACCCAGTGCCATGGAGGCTATGATGGCTCTGTGCTGCTGCTCACACCTCTGCCGGGGCTACCTCATGATCTACCTCACTCTCAAAAGAGGAAAGTCGTATGAATAGGATCGTGGAAGGTTGAAAGTACGTTGGGCGAGGGTAATGACTGGACATGTTGGCCTCTTGATTCCTGCTGTGCTGGACATTCCCAAGTTGGGTTATTATTATTATTATCAATGTTAAAAGAACAATCATAGTGTGTATTGGGTGATGCCTGATCAAGATATTGAGGGATGGGGAGGTGTCTGATATACTGTGCGTAATGGTTTAACTCTTAAAGAAGCTGATGGAGTGTATACAAGGCCAGTTTATGAAATGATCAGTGAAGTGTATAATGACACTAGAATACACGAGCAAAATACAATTTTATCTTTGATGTACAAAATAAACGAAGTTTGTGACATCATGCTGTGCTTAGAGACATCTAACTGGCCTCTTGACTCATTTCTAATTTTTAATTTAGATGTGATTGTGTTTCTCGTTGTTCTAGGAGAACTGGTCTAAGATAACCTGAACACATTAGTCAGACCAAGGTCAGTTTACTGTAGTTCAGAAATACATTGTTACCGTATCAAATTATCTCTTGCTGTTGGAAGATTCGTTTTGGTCACTGCATAATTTTCATTTATTCTTAGTATTATCCCGTATATTAACTAGTTGCCAATAGATAGAATGAATTCAAGTGAAATTTGATTTAGTTTAGTGCTGCTGCCTTCTTGACAGTGGTAACTTTTAGAATTTTAAATGGAATGTTTGGATTTATTTTAGGAGAATGAATAAGGAGCAGGTTTTGATTGGGATAATGTTTTCCCTACTTTTATCCAGTGTTATTAGATATCATTAGTATGGAAGGCATTCCAATTGTGGGAAATGCAGGATCGAGGAAGGTGATAATTTGTCTAAAGTTGTGCCAATCAACAGAACTGATGAAAACCTCACCTAACTTCCAAAAGCTGGCAAAACTTATTTTTGGTTTAGTTTTACAAAAATAATTATGTTCTCATTTTTATATCTAATAACTTAGGTTTGTGTAGTGGTTTGCATTCTTACACGGACGTAGAGGAAAGAACGAATGCATTTCAGGACTCATCTTCACCATGTGGAGGGATGCAGCAGACATTTGCATTTTTACATTTCCATTGTAACTCTGAAAATTAATATAAATCTTGGATCATAAAGTTAGAAGAGGTTTTCATAGGTTATTTTGATTTTTAGAAGTGTTACTATTAGTCTTGCATTATTTAATCCCATATTTTTTAGGATAATTATACCTCCTGCAGTTTTGAGTTATTTAAGATTGTACTGTTATAGAAAAGATCCCAGTCATGTTCTTGACCTGTATGATATATACAAAGTTGAGACTAACATTTTTTCACTTAACCTTTGGGCTTGTTATTAAATATTTGATATCATAGCACATGACCAATCAACTTAAGTTGAAAATATGATAAGTGTTTTGTTAGCATGAAATGTATATTTCATTTGAAGATACTGGATTTGAGAAATTGTATGGATTTGATTAATCTCTTGAAAGTGGGAATATAGGTACTGGTAAAAGATGGATATATAGAAACTAATTGAACAGTACCTTACATTGGTGAATGATGATGTTGTAGGTGTAAAGTAACAGTATATACAGTAGGTACAGTGAAAGGAGCTGAAAGCTTCTAGCTGTTTTAAAAAGGAAATGTTTGTGATTATTGGTATAAAGGATACATTTGTTTAAATGACATACAGATGAGGACTTTATTTCATAGAGGGCTCATTCTTATTCATTACAGAAACTATCCCTGCCGTAAATGAAATTTTTCTGTGATTATTACTGTATAGTACAAGACTGAATATTTTTATATACTTTTGTTTCTTTCAGGTTTGATAATACTTAATTGGTATGATAAATTCATGATTTTACATTTTGCAAAGGAATTTAGGATTAAGTACTATAAATGTTATGCGATTAGTTTTTATAGTAATTTATTAATACTTTTAAACTCTTTTCAGCTGTGAGGGCCCATAGCTGCTATGAAGCTTACCTGGTGCTCTGATGAGCAGCCAGTGGTCCTCAGCATCATAACTATGGATGACCGTCACGATGAATAGGCGCGGGGGCAACCGAGCCAAACGCAATACAGAATCCAAGGCTTCGGGTAGCACTGGACGCGGGGCTAGAGCCACCACCCGCAGGGAGGGGGACTCTGCCACACAGCAGCCTCCCCCAGCAAACACAACTCCAGGAAATAACATATCCCATGGCAAGAAAGATGAGGATCACGGGTCAGTGAGAGTCCGAAAGGATGCCATACCTGGAGGTAGAGGTGATGACCCCAGTAGCTCCGCTGAGGGAGCGCCCCCTGCTGCTGCTGGGGATGAAAATATTATGGTGAGCAGCCAGAGCAGCATTACCGACTCCAGTATGCCTGCTGCCACAGTAAGTCGTACTCAACGAGTTGGTGCTGTAAGCTGGAGCCAGTGTTCCACCACAGCAGCAGTAACAGGAGGTTTGGCCCCTGTCTTAACTTCAGCAAGGGAAGAGAAGCATCCTGTCCATGATGTTTGCAAATTACCCAAGAAGCGGAAATTTGATCCATCTGAATTGGAGGATATGCATGAGGGACCAAGACCATTATTGGGTCCACGAGATCATTCTACAACATTGGCAACAACCACAACAACAGTTACAACTGGCTTAATAGTTCCAGCATCTACTCCCTTGCGAGGCCCTTCCATCAGTACATCTGTAACAAATTCAATAGTTTCTGCAGCAACTGTGACAAGAAGTCCCTCGGTTTCAGCTCCAGATGCTGTAGGTAGCCCTGTAGTGTCTGTACCTGCTGCTGTAGTAAATTTATCAGAAAGTACACCGCAAGACCTCCGGGTGAACACTGCAGGTGCAGGTCGAAGTAGTGGGGATGGCAGTGGTGGTGGTGGAAATGGAGGTAGTGGCCAAGATATGCACTCTACTAGTGAGTCTCCAGTTCCTTCACAGCCAGTCAACATGACTAGTACCAACCATGCAGTAGTTTCTCATGCCTTGGTAGCCCATGATGGGGTGGCTTCTCAAGTGTTAACTGTACAACGGAATTCACTCTCTCATCCTAGCAATCAGCTGAAACTTGCACCTGCCTGTCAAACCCCTCCCATTTCTCACACTGCCACTGTATCTACTCACATAGGTATACATTCTCAGCACCAGGCAACACTGGTAACAATCCCACAATATCAAGGATCCCATGGCTCTTCGCAGCAGTTGCAACTTCATCCGCAGCCGCAGAGGCAAAAGTTACAGCAGCTGCAGCAACAGCAACAGCGGCAACATATTCAGCATCAACAGCAACAGCAACCACACCAGCAACATCATCAGCAACCCCAGCATCAACACCATCATCATCAGCAGCAACAACATCAACAACCTCAACTTCAGCAGTCACATCATCATCAAGCTCATCAGCAGCACCATCATCAGCTTCATCAACAGCAACACCATCATCAACAACAGCAACAGCATCATCATCACCAGCAACAACAGCTGCAACATCAGCATCAACAGCAGCAACAGATGCCGCAGCAGCAAGTTCATGTGCAGCAACCTCACCAACCGCAGCATTTGCCTCAACCATCACAACAGTCACAGCAACTCCAGCATCAGCTAGGAAATGGAGGGCATCATTCAATTCATGTGCCCCATATGGTGCCCCCCTTAGCCCATTCCCAGTCAGGTGGCACTCAGGGCACCACAAATCGTCTCTCACAGTCACCAAGCTCAAAGATGGAGTTTTCTCAACCCAAACAATACACAACTTTTAAGAGTGTTGTTGATGTGGCAGCACAGGCAACACTTTCATCCCACGTTTCTGGTGAAACGCGTGAAGGGGGAGAAGTGCCTCGAACTCCAGAAATGTGGTCGTCACAACAAGGTGTTGCACGTGCACCTGTTGACCTGAGTGAGTGGAAGGGGCATAGGGTTTTAGCCAAACGTGGCCTACATTATTATCCAGCAGTGATTGTAAATGTGAAAAATGCTTGTGATCTTATAGTGAGGATTGATGCAGAAGCAAATAATGATCTCTTGTATAGTAATGTTTTTACCAGTGGCAAATTTGATGTGATAAGTGATGCTGTTCCATCTGCTAAACAGTTGGTGGAAGGGGCACGTGTTGTTGTGCGACTGAACAAAGACCAACAGATGTTTGTAGAGGGGGTGGTGTATGAGAGGCAGGGAACGCCCACTTCTCAGTACTTGGTGCGCATTAGTGGTGAAACCAATAATCAAGGGTCTGGTGTTACAAATGACCATTGGATTCTGCGGCCACATTTACGATTGTTGCAGCCCCCTTGGTGGGAGGATTTGGAGCCTCATGGACAGTCTTCATTGCTATCATCTGCTCCTCACCATTACATTTCCCATAAGCCTAGTTACATACCTTCGGGCTTCCAGGAGACAACTGGCCCCCACTTAGCCCCCACTGCCCCCTCATATTCTGTGGTAGCAACCACTTATGGCACCATCACTCCACCCAACCATGTAACACCCCCTGGCAGTGTAGCCATGACACCCATTAGTGGGCAATCAGGCTCTGCCGGTCTCAGTTCTGGATCAGAAGAGTTGCGGAGACGACCAATAGATGATTATGATAGCGATGATGACCTGAGAGGAGAGGACATTACATTTCCAACTGAAGGAGGTATGTACAGCCCATTTCTTTAACATTGTTGATTATCAGTCTTCCCTCCAATGTCATTGAAGTTGAGTATCCAGCTGAAAGGCTTTGATTTATGAACATATCTGACTTCTTTATCTGTTTCTTCCTTTGGAAAATAATGATAATGGAGGAAAGGATTTGTGGCTTCTCAATCCCTCACTTCTTAGTTGCATATTTTAACCAGGAGAGCTGAATAATTTTCTTTTCCCTCATCTCTTTCTCTCTTAAAAAGGAAGATGCCTGTGTTGTTAGATTTGTTGATTAGGATTTTCAGAGTGTGTATGGATCATGTTGAGGTGCCTGAAGATTAACGGAATGCATACACAGTGCCCTTTTATGAAGGCAAGGTGTGTGTTTGAATTACAGAGGTATGAATTTGGGCTGTGAGTCTGATTGAAGAAAATTTTGAGAAAATAAAGTGTTTTAGATACAAGGC
The DNA here is from genome assembly GCF_036320965.1 of Panulirus ornatus. Lineage (NCBI taxonomy): Eukaryota > Metazoa > Arthropoda > Malacostraca > Decapoda > Palinuridae > Panulirus > Panulirus ornatus. Next base: position 17,620,802 of record NC_092276.1, read on the forward strand.
AGCAAATGGAATCTTGGAAGCAGAAGTGAGTCATAGGGTGAGTATGGGGATGAAGGTTTTGGAAACATTGAAAAATGTGTGGGAAGAAATACTTATCTGAGAGGGCAAGAATGGATACATAGCATGGGCTATAGATGAGGATATGCAGAGGAGGGTGGTAGTGTTTGAAATTGAATGTTTGATGACAGAATGTGGTGTGAGGTGGTTTTATCGAGTAATTAATAAGAGGGTAAGAGAGTTGTGGTGATAAAGTGAGTGTAGTTAGGAGAGCTTAAGAGAATGTACTGAAATGGTTTGCATGTGTAGGGAGAATGAGTGAGGAGAGGTTGACAAACAGGATATGTGTGTCAGAAGTGGAGGGAACAAGGAGAATGGAGAAAAAAATTGGGAGAGGGAAGGATGGAGTGAAGATTTTAAGCAATCGTGGTCTGAACATGCAGGAGGGTGAAGTGTGTGCATGGGATAAAGTGAATTTGAATATTATGGTATACAGGATTCAACTTACAGTCAGTGGACTGAACCAGGGTATGTGAAGTAGCCAGGGGAAATCATGAAAAGATCTGTGGAGCTTGATTGTGGTTAGGGGGTTGTGGTTTTGGTGCATTGCACATGAAAGCTACAAAATAGATGTGTGCAAATGCAGTCTTTCTTCTGTTCCTAGTGCCATCATGCTGATGTGGGAAATGGTGATAAAGTATATAGATAAGTTTGTTGTGTGTAGATGTTAAGTTGTATGGAAGAATCTGTGGTTTCATTATGGACGAGGATTTGTGGGTCATGTGTTTACTCAGAAGGTAGTATGTGAGAAATGCGTAGAGAAACAGAATTTGTATGCGGCATTCATGCATCTGGAGAAAGTATGTTATGAATAATAGAAATTCTCTGTGGAGGGTGCTATAGATAGGGTTGTGCGGAGGAGGGTGGATGTGTGGGAAATGAAATGTTTGAGGGCAATATGTGATGTGAGGTGGTTTGATCAAGTAAGTAATGAAAGGGTGAGAGGGATGTGTGGTAATAAAAAGAGTGTGGTTGAGAGAGCATAAGAGGGTATATTGAAATGGTTTGGTCACGTGGAGAGAATGAGTGAGGAAAAATTGACGAAGAGGATAAATGTATCAGAGGTGGAGGGAATAAGGAGAAGTGGGAGACCAAATTGGAGGTGAAAGGATGGAGTGAAAAAGATTTTAAGCGATCGGGGCCTGAACATAGAGGAGGGTGAAAGGCGTGCAAGGAATAGAGTGAATTGGAATGTTGTGGTATTCCGGGGTCAATGTGCTGTCAGTGGATTGAACTAGGGCATGTGAAGCATGTGGGGTAAAACATGGAAAGTTTTGTGGGGCCTGGATGTGGAAAGGGAGCTGTGATTTCGGTGCATTACATATGGCAACTAGAGGCTGAGTGTGAACGAATGTGGCCTTTGTTGTCTTTTCCTAGTGCTACCTCTCACGTGCATGGGGGGAGGGGGGTGCCATTTCGTGTGTGGCGGGGTGGTGACAGGAATGGATGAAGGCATATATGGTGTGGTAAGGAATATATTTGAAACAGTGTGGAGTTTTTATCAAAAGAGTAAGGCATGTATGAAAATAGGTGGAGAGGAGGGTGAGTGGTTGAAGGTGAAAGTGGTTTTTGACAAAGGTGTGTGATGTTGCCAAGGCTGTTCAATCTGTTTGTGGATGGGATGATGAGGGAGGTGAATGCATTGGTCTTGGAGAGAGGAGCAGGTGTACAGTCTGGTGGCAGGTGAAGGGTTGGGTAGATGAGTCATTTGTTTCCTGATGATATGGCACCTTTAGTGGATTCATCTGAGAAACCTCAGAATTTGGTGTTTGAGTGTGGGAGCATGTATGAAGGGAAAAGTTCAGAGTCAGTGTGAATAAAAGCAAGGGCATTAGGTTTGATACCGAAAATAGACAAGTTATGTGGAAACTTAGTCTGAATGGAGAGAATTTATGGGAAGTGGAGCATTTTAGATACCTAGGAGTGGGTATGAAGTGGAACCTTGGAAGCTGAAATGGGTCATAAGGTGGATGAGGGGGCAAAGGTCTTGTATACAGTAGAGTGTGTGATGAAGAGAAGTCACTGTCTTTATTTGCAAAAATGAGTTTTTTTAAGGGTATAGTAATCATGTCGGTGCTGTATAGATGTAAAATGTGGGTCTTAGACAAAAATGTAAAGGATATGATGCATGTGTTGGAAATTTGATGTTTGAGGATAATATTTGGTATGAGGAGGGTTTAAAATGGATTGGACATATGGAGAGGATGAGTGAGGAAATGTTGAATATGAGGGTATACACGTTAGATTTGAAAGGAAAGAGGGAAAGGGGGAACCAAGGAGGAGATTGAAGGATAGAGAGAAAGCCCCTGATCTGAAGGTTTGGGACCTGAACATGCAAGAGGATGCAAAGTGTGTAAGGGACTAAGTGAATTGGAGTGATGTGGTTTACAGGGGACGATGTGATGTTGATGTCACTTGGCTGAACCATGACATGTGAAGCAATAGGTTAACACTGTGGAAAGGTCAGTGGGGCCTGCTTGTAGATATGGTATTATGGTTTCAGTACATTATACTTGACATCTAGAGAAAGGGTGTGACTGAATGAGTCCATTTCTTAAGTTCCTGGAGCTATCTCATTGACGCAGAAAGTGGCGAACATTGGTATAGAAGATGTGGAGGTGGCTGTTTTGTAGGTGCATTGCACATGACAGATAGAGAACATATATAAGCAAATCCAGCCCTTCTTTTTCTGTTCTTGGCTGTACCTTACTGACACAGGAAGTGGCAAACGACGTTTGAAAATTTTTTCATACTTGATCACCGTTTTCCAAGGTAGTGCCAGGAACACGTGAAGAAAGGCTACGTTCACTTACATCCATTCTTTATCTGCCATGTGCAATGCACTGAAACACAGCCCCCTATCCACAAACAGGCCCCATAGACCTTACTATGGTTTCCCCTGGCTGTTCCACATGACGTGATTCATTATGTTAACAGCACGTTGATCCTGTATATTGCATCTTTTCAATTGTCTTTCTCATGCATACCTTTCATCCTCCTGCATTATCAGGATGAGATCACTCAAATGCTTTCCATTCCCTCCTTCCATCTCCAGTTTGGTCTTGCTTTTTCTTCATGCCGCCTCCACTTCTGACAAATATATCCTTTTTGTCATCCCATTATATCTTGGTAATAAAAATTCAACATTGTGCAACACTAGACAAACAGACTCTTATAAATGCATACACAATGGAAAAACCTTATGTGGTTTTGCTAAACAGCTATGGTGTCTCAGACCATACATCAATTGAATTCCTGGGATATTTAATCTATCAGCTGAACCACAATGATCATTTACATGGAGGTGTGGCTTGCAACACAAAATTGTCGATGACTCTAAGTTTTCTGACACCTTATCAATAAAAACAATGATATCAGTGGACCCAGTCAATATTCCTACAACTTTTATCTCCTCAGATGGGAATGTCTTATGTTACCAGATGACTACAAAATTCTTAGGATTCCAGAACCATCCTGTATCATTGATGATTTTCAAACCTTACACACCCTTTCACAAGAACCATTAGTAGAAATATATTAAAACTAATAAGATAATTTTGTGATCAACACCAGGGGTCAAACTTCCCAATTTTTATGATTAATCAGCCCTGACCATACTGGATATGGCACTTTGAATTGGCATGACTGACCACAATAACCTCATCACATAAGGTGACCTCATAAGCAGTGATAATATTCATATAATAGTCACTGTATCACTCATTTCAATCCTCATGCATATAATTCCAACTGGAACCTATTCATTGAATCAGTCAACAAAACTCTCCCCAATACTGACCTTGAGGGGAAGTAAACTGGTGAAATAGACAAGGCTATAAGTGGATGGTGCAGGTTGTACCTCTTTAATCTGGTTCATTTAGACCTGGCCATTGCCTCACCACAGAAAATGCTGGAATACAGAAATTGACCCCTAAGTCATACACGGTTGATAATCCAGTCTCATAGTACTCACACAAAGTTTTTACAGCAGTTCCTTTATCACTTTTTTCAGTAACCACCTTTTCAAGCATAAATAATGATTTATGCTTACGCTTATTAGCAGTAGTATCATCTTCTGCACCTCATGGTCCCTTGGATGACATCCTGAAGAGCTAAAGTACAGCTGAATATAAGAAATCAACAGAATTGTTAAGTAGCTCATTTGCAGTATGAACAGATTTTGGCATCTTAGTGCTGCTAACAGTGCCGCCTTAGTGGCAGATCCACATATTGATATCTAATGACAGCAGATTCAAAATGTGCCTGACCACATAGCACCGAATTAGAGAGGTACAACCTGTATAAAACTATTGAAAAAGCTCAATCAGCTGCAAATCTCATCAACATTTTCCCTCCATCCAAGCCTACGCCACCCCATACAGCTGGATAAGTGGTTCCTGCTGATACTGCAAAGACCTTTGGCAGACCTTAATGAAAAAAGTAAGAAAACAACATAATCTGCTCTATGCAAAAATATGATCAACTCGTAGAACAGAAACGTAGTGCCCCAAAAGCATCTTGGCAAGGAGTCGGATGCTTACAAGGGAATCCCAGAGGTAACTTCAAATATCTGAAAGTCAGCAATAACAAAGTTAATGGTGATTAAGGTATGACAAGATGATTCACAAACTCATTGGGAAATAGTGTTGAAGATTACACCTGAAGAAAACAAATTATGCCCAATATTGTGAAAATGCAATACCAACTAGCTTACTTGGAACAGAGACAGAACACTCCCATGCTAAACCATAGACTCATCCAGACTGTTTCCAAGCTACTACCTCTCAATGACAATTGTCATGCTGGAACTTCACACTGCTAACCAGAAAGCTAAGAACTCAGTCCCAAGAAAAAGTAAAATAGATAGGAGATAAATCGGCTTTTTACCTCCAAAATATCTTCAGTCCCCTCCCAAAATCTGCTCTTAAGATCAGCATTGCTGTGCTAACTACAGGATGCTTGCCCTGAAAGTTCATAGAGTCCAGAGTAACAATGATACCAGAAACAGACCCAAAGAACTAACAACTTCATGTCACTCTTAGAAGTTCCTAGGAAACTTTCTTTTAAAGAATCCTAAACTAAGGCTAAGAGGTTATCTTTAAAACAGCAACCTCTTTTTAAGCCTAATCAATATGTTTCCCCACAGAGGCATCAGTGCCACTTCAGCAATCATGGCATACAAAGTGTGTTGATGTGGTACAATATAAATTACTTCAACGAGGCATACCTGAGATCACAGAAAGACTACAGTGTATCTTTCAAAACCATTGCACTGCAGAAATCGTCATCAGTTCTGCTATATCAACCAGATTACATTTATTAAAAGGAGATCCCCAGGGCAGCATACTATCACCAATACTATACATAACTTACACAAATGACATTCCCCCACCAGATGGTGTCATGAGCAAGGACGTCTACCATGTTAGTGACATCACTCAAATTGTATAGTATCAACAACTCACTCTCAGAATGTTCTTCTTTAGTACAATCCGATGCAACCAAACTAAACAGATTTGAAAAGGACTAGAAGATAAGAAACAAACAAACAAATATAATGTAGTGGTGGTAGGAGGAATATAACCGAATAAGATAACCATAGAAGGAAACACGACTGTATAAGAAGAGCTGCAGAATCCTAGGTGACAGTAGCATCAAAGGGTTTGATAATAGACAATATCATGAAGAGATCTGCACAAAGAGAAGCAGCTCTGAGTAATCTTTGCAGATTTTGGCACTTTCCAGATTATCAAAGATTACTCCTATTTAACATTATGATAATACCTTTCCTAACCTACTCATCTATACCAGCATTCCTCCCCTTCAGATCATTAATGCTGAAGTTACAATGCATGCAGTATAAAACAGTGTAGAACAGCATAAACAATTAAGATTAAACTGTCGATTCTTACCTAAGGGAAGCCGCCCAGAATGTATGGCATAGAGTTGAAGACAGTGATTATACAAACTACAGACAAATCCTAAATATCAATATCAGTACATACATGGAACACCCTTTAGTTCCCTTGAAGCCTCAAAGCACTCATGGAGGCTCCTGTCATCCTTCAATATACACACTGAACTTTGCTTTTATTCACATTTACTCAGCTGCCACTTTTCACACGCTCATCGAGACTCAGTCTCTAACTTCTGTATTTTCTCACTCCAATTTGCCACCAGTGCTGTGTCATCACCAAACAACAATTGACTCGCTCCTCAGCCTCCCTCCCCCTCTTCACATTCACCCATCTCCGAGATTCTTGCATTTACCTTCATCACCACCCTATCATGAGCAAATTAAACAGCCATATTGACCACACAACTCTGCCTCAGATCAGCCTTCAGTTGGAGCCACTTTCTCAAGTCCTTAAGGCATCTCTATCAACCCTATCATATGCTTTCTCGATCCATGAATGCCATATTCTCTAAGTATTTTTCATACACATTATAGCAAACACCTAATCCACAGATCCTCCCCCACTTCTGAAACCACATTGTTCCTTTAGACTGATCTCTTTACATTAGTTTACCCATTTAATCACTCAGCAAACTCGTACCTCTGTATTTTAAACTCTACTTTGTTCCCCTTTCCTTTGTGTAATGGCACTTACATACATTCTACCAATCCTCTGGTACCTCACATACATTGAAAATCCTGCTTAACCAGGCTTATGATATTGGGATTACTGCCAAGGTATGACATCGATTCCTGTATCCTCAGTAGAATGCTGGGAATAAACAGAAGAATCAAAGATCTCTGTAGGGAGGAGGATAGTGTGTTTAGTATAGACCTGTAGGACTATTTTAGTCGTGATAAATCTCTGTACACAAATCACGGTCGAGCTAACAAAGGAAATGGAGAGTGGGGAAGGGTGATGGGGTAGCTGTGGGGTGGGGGATCGGTTCAGGGGGAATATGAGTGTGGAAGGGAACAGAGGGATAAGATGTCCGGTTTGACCTCTATAAAGGTAGCAGTAGAGGATGGATGGGACCTTGGCAGTAGTGATCCTTGGGGAGTAGCCGTAACCTCACAGGCAAAGGAATTAGCAAAGAAAAGTCAAGTAAGGTCAGTTGGGGACAGCTCCGGCTTTATAAGTAGTGGGTTAGCTTAGCTACAGGTCAACTCTCGGATAACTTTTATGATCAACGCTGGTAAGGTCCAGTGTGGGAAGGGTCAGAGTAAGGTGGCAAACCCAGAATTGATGGAGAACTATCTCTCACCCACTGCTGCTTATGCAGACTTTGATAGTTATATACAAACATGCATATCAACAGTTAAAATTGATAGATTCAGTCCAGAAATCAACTCCAAGGAAAATAAGTTTAATATACACATATGCCCAGAGCATCATCATGAAATGTGATGAACTTCTATCCAGTGCAGTTACTGAAAAACTTAACATTATTGCAATCTCAGAAACATGGGTAAATGTGAGGAAGAAAAAGAATTTCATTGAAAGTTAAGAATAATCCTAAGGAATTCTTCAAGTATATATGGCAAAGGTAGACAGTAAAAGAAGGAATTGGCCCATTATGAAACGAACATGACTCACTAACTACTGACAACGAGGAACTGGCTACCATACTGAATCATTCTTTTAACTCTGTATTCACAGTTGAAGAAACATCGTGAATGCCGCAACCATTGAAAATGTTTCAAGGATTTGATGAAGAAGAGATGAAGGTTAGAGAAATATAGAGCTCTGAAGTACATAGATACCTGGACCAGTTAAATCCTAAGAAAGCCAACAGCCCAGAGGACTTATCTCTTAAGATTTATAAAAGAGGTCAGGAGACAACTGATAAACCTCGTGAGGATATTCCCTCTAAGGCTCAGCTCTGTTGTTGACACTACCTCGCTGATGCGGGAAATGGCGAATGTGTATGAAAAAAAGATATATAAAAGAGACAGAATGTGTTCCTTGAACTACCGCCCAATTAGCCTTAAGTTAGTGTTCGGTAAAATGATGGGGAAAAATACAAGATAAAATTGTCATGTTTCTGGATCACAAAATTATATCAGACAACCACCATGGTGTCCACAATAGAAGATCCTGCCTGACAAATTTGCTGGAATTTTTTAATGATATCAGAATTAGGATGAAAAAGTACCATCTGAAGTAGTATATTTAGATTTTTAAAAGGCTTTTGATAAAGTACTTTTACATAAACTCGAACATAAACATGGAATCGGTGAAGTACTCTGTATATGGATCAGAGACAGGCTTACTGAAGGAAAGTAGTGTGTAGTATTAAATGGCAAACCCTCAGACTGGCTAGACATACTGATTGGTTTGCCACAAGGGTCGCCTTGGCCCACATCTTTTCATAATGTACAATAATGAACTAAAACTCAGTCTCATATCTAAGATCTCCAAATATGCTGATGATACTAAACAAGGAGGTAGAGCTGTAAACAGGCAGGACTGCGAAATGATTCAAAAAGATCTTAACTCACTAGCAGTTGGTCAGACAGATGGCAAATGAAGTTTAATGTAGACATGTATAAAGTTGTACACTTTGGAGAGAAGAATATACTTTATGACCACTAAATGTTTGGAAACTCTCTAACTAAAGTAAATGAAGAAAAGGTCCTTGGAGTTGTCATTAGCAATAATCTGAAGTACACTAAACAGTATCAAGCAGCAGGTAATAAAAGGCAACCAAATGTTAGTTTTTATAGCCAGGAACATAGATTACACGACACCAGAAACAATTCTCACACTTTATTATTCCTTAGTAAGACCACAACTTGAATATGCAGTCCAATTTTGGTCCCCAAACTATTAAAAAAAGATAAGAAATTAGAGCAAGTACAAAGATGTGCGACAAAATTTATCCCATCCTTTAGAAATCTGGCATACAAAGAGAGGCCAAAATGATTGGATCTCTTCTTCCTTAAAAACCATAGACTTCGTGGCAACTTAATCCAAGTGTTCAAAATTCTGAATAAGTTTGATAAAGTATATCATGAATATCTTTTTGAAATGCAAGATAATATGGTTACCAGGACAAATTGAATGAAACTCAAAGCTAAAAGATGTAGAATGGATGTGGGAAGAAGCTTCTTTTCCTATAGGTGCGTTGAGCTCTGGAATAAGTTGCCATCAGACATAGTGAATGCTGAGACTATAAATACCTTCAAAAGTTGTTTAGACAAATATTTTGTAAATTCAGGTATGCTCTAAGAAAAATGTCAGGAATAAACTGTGTAAATGACAGTAGAAATGGTGACACTAGAAGTCTAGTGTGCAGCAGTGGGGAATTGGGAATTGGTGAAGACTTGAAAAACTTTGGAGTGGAACTACATTTTTCTTTTTACCCGATAACCCTGTCGTGGGTTTCTCTTGTGAACAACAGTCACCCACATTCTTAAGAAATTCAACAGAAATACCATTTACTTCAGCTCCCATGCCACATTTCATCTTGTGTAAGGCTTTCACATCTCTCTCCTCGCCGAATACCTTCAGCAGTGTTGATACTACTACGTGAAAGAAAATTGCACGTATGGGAAAGTAGGCGTATTGTATTGGGGAAATTGTAAATTGAAACATGCTAGAAAATGCTTGAACTAGCTTAAGAAAGGTAAATAGTAAAGGATGCAGATTCTACCATCCAGAATTGTGCAGACAGTCATCAGAGATTAGATGCTGCTTAGATATGTACTATATCCCCCAAGCATGCTTATAGCAGATATCACCACCTCGACAAAAGATTTTGAAAGGGTCATTGAGAGCATGACCATGCACTGAGCCCCAGGCCCAGACTCATGAAACTTAGTCTTCATAAAGAAATGCAAAACTTCTGTAGCATAAGCACTGAATATCCTCTGGAGTATAGTCTTGATTCTAGCATCATTCCTGAGCATCTTAAACTAGCCCATATTGCCTCACTCCACAAAGGTTGAAGCAAAGCAGTCCCAAAAACTATCAACCATTATCATTAACATGGGTTATTATAAAATTCACTGAGTGTCCTAAGAGGCAAATTGACTGAATTTATGGAAGTGAAGTGTATAATCCAGGACAAAATGGTTTCAAAGTGGAAAGTACTTGTTGCTCTTAGTTACTTGACTGCTTTGTTAAGAGTCTTGACCACTTTGATAAGATTGTTGGAGCTCTGGAAAACAAAGAAAATGTGATGTTTTACACAGATTTTGCAAAAGTATTGGGTAAATATGACCATGGTGTCATAGTGCATAAAATGTGAACAATGGAAATAACTGGAAAAATTGGAAGATTGATATACAGCTTTTTAAGGTACTAGATATCTCCATTGCCTCCATGGTAAAAAGCTCAGTCTCCCCAGAGAACTGAATTTGCACACTTCCTGTCCCGCATTCTCCTATCTGTTATTGATACAAACTTAAGCCACAGTGTCATTTCATCCATTGCAGATGATACAAGAATAGGCATGAAAATCACATCAATAGATTATGGCACAAGGCTACAAAGATACATACATGAAGTGCTTAATTGAGCATCCAAGAACAACATGCTTTTCAGTGCAGATGAATTCCAATTGCTCCCTCCAGTATTGGGAAATGAAGAAATTAAAAACAATACAGAGTACTAGATAGACACAATCACAAACCAGTTTGATAATGTGAAAGACTTTGGAGTAATAATGTTTAATGACTGACTTCATGCAGACATTCAAGAAAGGAAAGTAAAACCAATTATGATACTCAAGGTGCTAATTCTTTCAAAAATTCAATATTGCATTCTAATATCACCCTACAAGGCAGGAAAAATTGTGGAATCAGAAAGTGTTCAGAGAACTTTTACAACCCATATTAATGTGGTGTGGTAAGGGGACAAAATTACTGGAAATGACTGAAATTTCTGAGGCCATACTCCCTGGAGGGCAGAGGGGAGACGTGTATCAACATCTGTTCATGAAAAATCCTAAAAAGTTTGGCTCCCAACTTACACTCAGAAAAAAATTCTACAGGCATGGAGGACATTATAGAATACTACCTTTGAAATCCAGAGGTGGAGTATGCACAAAAAGAGACACCTTAATCAAGCATTAGGAACCCAAGACTTGTCAACACTAGCCTCCTATGATCTATCTTACTTTTTTTATATTTTTTGATATACTTTGTTGCTGTCTCCCACATTAGCGAGATAGTGCTAGGAAACAGACAAAAGAATGGCCCAGCTCACCCACATACACATGTATATACATACACATCCACACCCGCACATATAAATACCTATACATTTCAACGTATACATATATTGGAAAGGATCACAATTTTGCGTGTGATCAAGATATTCCTATGAGTCCACGGGGAAAATGAAACACGAAAAGTTCCCAAGTGCACTTTTGTGTAATGATCACATCATCAGGGGAGACACAAGAGAGAAATATAACAGTCAGTTGATATACATCGAAGAGGCGAAGCTAGGGCGCCATTTGGTAAACATGTTTACCACAGAGCATCTCTATCAACTCTTATCATATTCCTTCTCCAGATCCATAAATGCTACATACAAATCCATTTGTTTTTCTAAATATTTCTCACATACATTCTTCAAAGCAAACACCTGATCCACACATCCTCTACCACTTCTGAAACCACACTGCTCTTCCCCAGTCTGATGTTCTGTACATGCCTTCACCCTCTCGGTCAGTACCCTCCCATATAATTTCCCAGGAATACTCAACAAACTTATACCTCTGTAATTTGAACACTCACCTTTATCCCCTTTGCCTTTGTACAGTGGCACTTCACCATGAGCCATACATACATTGAATATCCTCACCAACTAGTCAACAACACAGTCATACCCTTTTTTAATAAATTCCACTGCAATACCATCTAAAATATGCTGGCTTTCATCTTCCGCAAAGCTTTCACTTCCTCTTCTCCTCTTACCATCCACTTTCAGTTTTACCCATATCAATCTAGAGTTTACTTTCTTACACTCTATCACATACTCCCACCACTCCTGTTTCAGGAGTAGTGCTACTCCTTCCTTTGCTCTTGTCCTCTCACCAACCCCTGACTTTACTCCCAAGACATTCCCAAACCACTCTTCTCCTTTACCCCTGAGCTTTGTTTCACTCGCAGCCAAAACATCTAGGTTCCTTTCCTCAAACATGCTACCTATCTCTCCTTTTCAACTTTTGATGCCTGTTCCCGTGGCAAAAGAGTTTCCTCTTATTCTTTTATGCACATGCCTCCCCTACATACACCATTCCACACATACTTCTACTGTTTTCTTCCATCTAGTACCCTTTCACTCTATTTCCCCATATTACATGTGGTCTTCCTCTCACATCAGCCCCCTTAATTGTACTATCATACACTGTCCTTGTAAAATCCCTATCTTGCATTCTTTCCACATGCCCAAACCACCTCATGGTATTATGTTTCACCCTCTCTACCATCTCACTATTCATTCCCTTTGCATTTCCTGCCATACCACATGCCTCATACACCCCCTCATTCCATTCTTCATCCCATCTGGCTACACTACATACTTCTCAAATATGTCATTTCCACAACCTAGATTCTTGACCTCTGTAACTCATTCCATGGCCTTGTTTTGGCTACATAGGTCAGGGTTAGTAGGACTGTGCTGTCCCTTAATCCCTTCTTTACTTCCATACTTACACCTCTACCCTTCATTATTTCACAAAGGATGCAGTGATTGCTCTATTCTGTACTGCTTTATCCCATATCTCTCCTTCCATATTACTAAACTTACCTTGGATAGCTCCGAAATACTTAAATCTCACCTCTTTTAGTCTTTCTCCCCCATATCTGTCATAGTGTAGCACACACTTTCTTCTTTCAGTCTATAGGGTCTTGCAAAATCTATAATTTCACTCATTTTCCTTTCAGACCCCATTATTTTACCCACATTCACCTTCAGTTGCCTTTGCTTACACATCATAAAAGACACTTATAACCTTGCGCATCTCCTTTTTAGGCAAACAGCATAGAATCATCCACAAACAGGCTTTTTGCTAGACACCACACTCCATCTCAGCACCCCCTTTCCCTGGTTTTGCTTTCATTTCCCTTATCACTAGATCCATATACATATATGTTAAAAAGTCTTGTAAGATCACACAGCCCTGCTTCACACCCACATTAAATATGAAACTTTTGCTCATCTCTCCATCCACTTTTACAGATGCATTTGCTACTCTATAGAAGACTTTCACAGCTTCCAACAGTTGTCCTCCCACCCTGTATATCCTTAATGCATTCCATAAAGTATTCCACTTGGCACTGTCTTAAGCTTTCTCCAGATCCATAAAAGCATCAGAAGCATCTTAGGATGTGCAGTAGTGAAGTTTAAGAATGCACCAGACAAATACCTCGAAATTATATTAGACCAGCCAGACTGTGGGGGCAGTTTGGGCCTGCGAACAGTATCTTTCAGTGCCGGTTGACTTCGACCCCACCTAGCGGCCTAGGCTGAGGCCTCAGCCCAGGTTGTGGCAGTAGAAGACTGCTGAAGACTTCACCAAGTATCATCTGTAATTGGAGAATCCTTGAAGGCATGGTCCCCAACTAGCATTGAGAAATATCCTACCAGCATGACTAGCATTCAGTACTGTAAAATACTTCCTTTGAAAATCAAGGATGTGATATGCATAGAAAGAGAGAACTCCAACATCTGTAGACCAAGACTCTTTGGTATCGTCCCTACAATCATCAGAAATACCATGGGGTGCACAGTGGAGAAATATAAGAATGAATAGGACAATTACTTTGAAACATGTCAGACCAACCAGACAGTAGGAGCTACATAGGCCTGTGGGCTGTGACTTCCAACAGATTGGTCAACCAAAGACCCAAACCAACAGCTTGAGCTGGGTCCAGGCTGTGGGGATAGAAGACCTCCAAAGACTTCACTAGGTATTCTCAGTTTTCATGGATATTTTGGTCATGAAGAGTTTAAAGAGGTTATGAAATCTGAAGGGGATTGATCAAATAAGAAATGTTAGGGCAAGAAGAATATGTATGAGAGAGCTGAAGAGGGTTCTCATTTGGTGTGGACATATGAAGAGAATGATAGGAGAGTATACATCTTAGTAATTGAGGTATCACAGAAAATTGGGAAATCAAGAAGGAGGTGGAAGGATGGGGTGAAAAATGCTGTGTAGTCTTGGGGCCTGAACATTCACAAGGGTGTGAGGTTTGCAAAGGATAGAGTGAATTAGGGCAGTTTGTTGTATAGGGATTGACTTGCTGTCAGTGTGCAAAACCAAGCTCTGTAAAATGTTCAGGGAAAACCAAAGAAAGTTTTGTGGGGATTGTTGGTACATAGGGGGCTCAAATATCAGTTCATTATACATTACAGCTGAAGAGTAGATGTAATTGAATGAGGCCATTTCTTTTTTCTGTTCCTGTTACTATCTCGCTGACACAGGAAATTATGACTTGGTATGATAGAAAGAATTTATGTTTATATATGTATATTTATATATATTTTCATACTTCATTGACATTTTCCTTGATAGTGAGGTACCATCAGGAACTGATGTAGAAAGTCAGCTTTAGCTCAGATCTGTTTTCTAACTGTCATATGTAATGCACCAAAACCAAAGCTCCCTATTTACAAACATGTCCCAAAGGCCTTTCCTTGATTTATCCAAGATGCTTTACATGCCCTGGTTCAGTTCATTGACAACACATCGACCCCTGTATACCACAGAATTCTAATTCACTCTATCCCGTACACCCTTTTCATCCTCAGTAACACTTTTTCTTACCATACATCCCTCTTACCCTTTCATCACTTATTCCATCAAACCACCTTCCACCATATGGTGTCATAAAACATTTCATTTCCAATACATCCACCCTCCTCCACATGGCCTTATCTCATTCCTGTGGGGCCTGGATGTGGATAGGGAGCTGTGGTTTTGGTGCATTACACATGACAGCTAGAGACCGAGTGAATGAATGTGGCATTTTTTGTCAGTTTTCCAGGCGCTACCTTGTTAAAGCAGGGGATAGTGATGTTTCTTGTGGGGTGGGTTATGTGGATGAAGGCAAGCAACTGTGAATATGTACATATGTGTATATGTGTGTATGTATATGTTGATTTATGTATGTATATCCCTGAGGATAAGGGAGAAAGAATACTTCCCATGTATTCCCTGCTGTTTTAAAAGGCGACTAAAAGGGGAGGGAGGCAGGGGCTAGAAATCCTCCCCTCCCGTTTTTTTTTTTTTTTAATTTTCCAATAGAAGGAACAGAGAAGGGGGCCAGGTGAGGATATTCCCTCTAAGGCTCAGTCCTCTGTTTGTAGCACTACCTCGATAATGCAGGAAATGGTGAATATGCATGAAAATAAATGTATGTTTATGTGCGTATATGGGCGTTTATGTGTATATGAGCGGATAGGCCATTTTTCATCTGTTTCCTGGTGCTACATTGCCTGGAAGTGAGTCACAGGGTGGGGGAGGGGGTGAACTTTTTAGGAGCAATGAAGAATGGAAAGAGAGAACTTTATCTCCGAGAGCAAAAATGGGTATGTTTGAAGGAATAGTAGTTCCAACAATGTTATTTGGAGAAGGGAAGAAAGAGTATTGCCTTCATATTGTGTGTGAGTGGAAATCCACCCTTCCTGTATTACTTTCCAAAAGAAAGAACAGAACAAGGAGCCATGCGAGGATTTTACTCTGTAAGGCTCTGTCATCTGTTGTTGACGCTACCTTGCTCATGCTGGAAATGTCAAGTGTACTTAAAAATGTGTGTATGTGTGTTAATGACTTGTGTAATTGTTGTATACAATGGTTGACAAATTTTGCAATAGGAATATTATATGAGGCATGAAGAACAAAATTGATTAGCTTGCCATATTCAGTTTCATGAAAACCAGCATTATTGTTTTAAGAAAGTAATTAGCTATATCATTTACAAAGATTGATAGTTTTTGATGAATTTGGTCTTCTTTTGAAGGTATTTTGTTGCAGATTATAGGAAGAATAAAGGAGAAATGTTTATGCATTCCAGGTATTATGCATGATTATTATAATGATAACCAAACAGACAAGATATTTTTCACGTGATCCCAGACTTTCCCATTGCACTGCATTCCTCTTCCTTTTCAGAGAGTAACCTTTGATAAATTAGGCTCCATTTCACTGTCACATGAACTCATTTTGCACATTCTTACTGCAAAATTATTAGCAACAGTAGCAAACACAAGTACAGCACACGTGAGTAAACACAAGTGATGTGTATGACTTGCTTAGGAGGCTTGGCTTAATGCTCATAGGCTGAGACAGTCACATGACTATCCCCATCATGCTAGTTGGTTCCTGCCTCTGGTAGGCTCAGTATCGTTGTGCTCCCAGTTTCTTCATTTCTTAGCCAAGTGCATGGTCAATACCTGCTCTAAAACCATGGAAATTCCAGCACAGAAATGATAAGCCAGCCAGATGAGTGCATTATTGTCTTATAAAGGAAGGCCAGATGATTCTTAGGCCTATGGCGGGCTTGTTGCTTTGGGCTGAATGCTTCGTATTTTATTTGTCTTTTAGACTACTTCAGATGAGAATGAGTTCATGTGATTTATTTGCTTTTTATTTTTATTTTATTAAGTGATACACCCAGATACCAAGCTGAATTAGATTAGTTTTATCGGTGATATGAGAAAATTGGTAACCTGAGTCCTGAACCAAGATGCCTGTCAATATAGAACATATACAAAGAATTTCATTGATTTTGCTCATGGAATGCACTGCCTTTGATTATGGAAGCAGTTTTTGTAATGAATAAGATCAGGAGGCTGGTATTGTCTGAATAGGGAAGTAATATTTCCTTAGATCGTCTCTAGAAAAATTAATGACATTTTTGTAGCCACTGGTGACTGGGTTTTTAATTAAGTAGTACAGTACTTAAGTGTGTAGGAAGTTGGGGAACCATCTTAGCATTTTAATTGATAATGGAAATTTTTATATTGTATAAATATCCTGATATTCATTAGAGAATTTGAAATGCCATATGAAATCTTAATAGTAGTTAAGGAAAAAGATTGAAGAAGATAGGAGTTATTATGGACTAAAGATTGATAGGAAAGTTTTACCTCTATTCGAGGCCAAAAGAAAATCCTGTAATACACCGAAAGGTAAACTCCTGGTATCACTAATTAAATTTTTTTTTCAGGTCATTATAGTGGTAATCATCGTTCCTTATCCCTGACTCCAGGTGCATTGGGTAGCAAATATACGGGGGATCCCAAGCGTGCATCTATGCATAGTCGAGGATCTACCTCAAGTTTAATAGAACAAGGAAGTATTGGTACTACTACTCCTCGGTCAACTCCTGTCACACCCAGGTACTGGTTTACTCAGTTGTTTTATTGAATTGGAAGGTATCTTTTCCAGTATTAAGCAACTAACCTATTTTCGTAACATTTCTTGTTTACTTTCCGAAACCACCTATTGTTAAAAAGCTTATTTACAGCAGTTAGATAAATTCTTTCAGTGACACTGCATGAACTAACGCTCCTAACCTCTCTACAGTGCTAGGAGTGGGTTTTCATCCTCAAGCCTCATTTTCTCTTGCTCTCAATTTGCAGATGAGCAGTAGCGAACCTCATGGAAATTAATGAAGATGAGTTTGAGAAGCTGTGTCATGGGTCAAGGAAGGATTCATTTGTGGTACAGGTTGAACCTCTTTAATTCAGCAACCTTGGGACCTGGCTATTGCCAGACCACAGAAAATGACAGAAAACAGAACTTGACCTGAGAAGCTATGTCATGGGTCAAGGAAGGATTCATTTGTGGTACAGGTTGAACCTCTTTAATTCAGCAACAGAACTTGACCCCTAAGGTAACCCCCTATGTAAACATATGCCCAAACCCCGGTCTTGCCGGCTCAGTTCTTATACATATTGCTGTGTTATCAGAAGGTAGAACGAAGCTTGAAACAGGAAATATTACAATCATTGATGCTTCCAAAGAAGGTTTGTGTTAAGTCAGATTACATCAAAAGTACCCCCAGATGGAGACTTCTCAGTATCTTGAGCAAGGGTTTTTCGTGGCATATGATGCCAATACAGGGCAGATTCATCAGCATTATCAACTTGTTCTAGGGCTAAGTTTTCCGCTGCCACTGTCTGTGCAAATTCATCCACAAACTTTGGGGTAGGTTTGTGACGAGTAGTTAATGTAACGAACGACCATAGGTTGGTAGTTGGCGATGATTGACTCTTGTTACTATTGTTGTTTTATTGTTATCGTCAAGGCAGCCATCCCGTGCTGCAACAGTCCCAGCCAGGCAGCTGGCTCGTATACTCTCTCTCGCCCTGTACATATTGTTGTTTGTTGATTAATAGAGAATTGGAGTTTTTATTGACCTTTGATATGGCCTTACACTACAAGCTTCCCTGTCAGCACTACACTTTTCACTTCACACACTATGTGCTGAAATTCCATGTCTCCATGTAAACTTCTGTAACCATCCTTGCAAATATTCACAGTCATAATCAAGCTTTAGTTCCCTATGGAAAACTTTTTCCTGCTCGATAAAAATCTCCCCAGAAATGCTTACACCTTCATTACATGGGAGCTTAAACCACTTTCTAAGTGCAGTGTCTAATTCTGTACTCCTGGTTCCTTTCAAAGCTTTCCAAAACTTTGAATTTTTCTGGCTTTCATTTTCAGTAGAAAACTGAATAATAGAAATTAACAGGACTATTAATTAGCTTGGCTGCAGTGTACACAGATTTTAGCACCTAATCGCTGCCCTAGTGGCAGATTCAAAACGTGCCTGACCATGGAAGTTACCAGACCACAAAAGTGCTGGATTATAGAGGTACAACCTGTAATATATAGGGCCCGACAGGGCCTGTTGGATGTAGCTGTTAGTGTCATTGAGCATGATGCACTTGCAGACTGCCAAGAGTTGAATGCATAGGTTGAGATCTTGATTTTGGCTGTCATTCCACAGTCACCCCAGCTGTGCATCCTTCCTTAGGGGTTGTTGAATAACATGGGTACCCGTCTGTTTTCCTGGTGCTACCATGCTAAAGCAGGGAGTAGCAATGCTGTTGCCTGTGGGGCATAGTAGTGCCAGAAATGGATAAAGGCAAGCATGAAAATGTACATGTATATATGTATATGTCTCTGTATGTGTATGTATAAATTGATATGTATATGGGCGGTTATGCATATATGTGTGTATATGAGTGGATGGGCCAAGTGGGAAAGTAAGAAGAATATGGGAGTGAGTATTTTGAAGGTTTGT
The DNA here is from genome assembly GCF_036320965.1 of Panulirus ornatus. Classification (NCBI taxonomy): domain Eukaryota; kingdom Metazoa; phylum Arthropoda; class Malacostraca; order Decapoda; family Palinuridae; genus Panulirus; species Panulirus ornatus. Next base: position 17,640,087 of record NC_092276.1, read on the forward strand.
TGAATGTGTTTGATGATAGAGTGGCAGATAAAGGGTGTTTTGGTTTGGGTGGTGTGCGAAGTGAGAGGGGTAAGGGAAATTGGTTTGGTTAAGAGAGAAGAGGTAGCAGAAGCATTGCGGAAGATGAAATCTGGTAAGGAGGCAGGTTTGAATAGTATTGCAGTGGAATTATTAAGAAAGGGGGTGACTGTGTTGTTAATTGGTTGGTAAGGGTATCAGTTTATGTATGGATCATGGTAAAGTGCTTGAGGAATGGCAGATTGCATGCATAGCGCCATTGTACAAAGGCAAAGGGGATAAAGTTTATTGCAGTGGAATTTATTAAAAATGGGGTGACTATGTTGTTGACTGGTTGGTGAGGATATTCAGTGTATTTATGGTGCATGGTTAAGTGCCTGAGGATTGGCGGAATGCATGCATAGTGCCACTGTACAAAGGCAAAGAGGATAAAAGTGAGTGTTCAAATTACACAGGTATAAGTTTGTTTAGTATTCCTGGGAAATTATATGGGAGGGTATTGATTGAGAAGGTCAAGGCATGTACAGAGCATCAGATTGGGGAGGAGCAGTGTGGTTTCAGAAGTGGTTGAGGATGTTTGGATCAGGTGTTTGCTTTGAAGAATGTATACGAGAAATAATTAGAAAAACAAATGGATTTGTATGTAGCATTTATGGATCCGGAGAAGGCATATGATAGAGATGCTCTGTGGAAGGTATTAAGAGTATATGTTGTGGGAGGTAAGTTGCTAGAAGTGAAAAGTTTTTATTGGGGATGTAAGGCATGTGTACGAGCAGGAAGAGAGGAAAGTGATTGGTTCCCAGTGAATGTCGGTTTGCAGAAGGGGTGTGTGATGTCTCCATGTTTGTTTAATTTCTTTTTGGATGGGTTTGTTAGGGAGGTGAATGCAAGAGTTTGGGAGGGAGGGGCAAGTATGCAGTCCGTTGTAGATGAGAAGGCTTGGGAAGTGAATCAGTTGTTGTTCGCTGATAATACAGCACTGGTGGCTGATTCATGTGAGAAACTGCAGAAGCTGGTGACCGAGTTTGGCAAAGTGTGTGAAAGAAGAAAGCTGAGTTTAAATGTGAATAAGAGCAAGGTTATTAGTTATAGTAGGGTTTAGGGACTAGTCACTTAGGAGGTAAGTTTGAATGGAGAAAAACTGGAAGAAGTGAAGTGTTTTAGATATCTGGGAGTGGACTTAACAGCAGATGGAACCATGGAAGCGAAAGTGAGTCACAAGGTTGGGAAGGGGGCAAAGGTTTTTCACTGCTTCTAGCAACTTAACTCCCACACCATATACTCTTAATACCTTGCACAGAGCATCTCTGTCAACTCTTATCATATGCTTTCTCCATATCCATAAATGCCACATACAAATCCATTTGTTTTTCTAAGTATTTCTCACATATATTCTTCAAAGCAAACACCTGATCCACACATCCTCTACCACTTCTGAAATCACACTGCTCTTCACCAATCTGATGCTCTGTACATTCCTTCATCCTCTCAATCAACACCTTCCCCTATAATTTCCCAGGAATACTCAATAAACTTATACCTGTGTAATTTGAACACTTACCTTTATCCCCTTTGCCTTTGTACAGTGGCACTATGCATGCATTCCGCCAATCCTCAGGCACTTCACCATGCACCAGACATACACTGAATATCCTCACCAACCAGTCAACAACACAGTCAACCCCATTTTTAATAAATTCCACTGCAATACCATCCACACCTGCTTGCCGGCTTTCATCTTCCGCAGAGCTTTCACTACCTCTTCTGTATTTACCAAACCATTCTCTCCAACCCTCTCACTTCGCACACCACCTTGACTAAAACACCCTATAGCTGCCTCTCTATCATCAAACACGTTCAACAAAATACTCACCCCATCTCCCTCTCACTTCACCACTACTTGTTATTACCTCCACATTTGTTATATGGTTGCAAGGCATGGGCTATAGATAGGGTTGTGCAGAGGAGGGTAGATGTGTTGGAAATGAAATGCTTGAGAACAGTATGTGGTGTGAGGTGGTTTGATTGAGTAAGTAATAAAACGGTAAGAGAGATGTGTGGTAATAAATAAGAGTGTGGTTGAGAGAGCAGAAGAGGGTCTGTTGAAATGGTTTGGGCACATGGAGAGAATGAGTGAGGAAAGATTGACGAGGATATATGTGTTAGAGGTGGAGGGAAGTGGGAAACCAAATTGGAGGTGGAAAGACGGAGTGAAAAATATTTTGAGCATTTGGTGAAAGGCGTGCAAGGAATAGAGAGAATTGGAACGGTGTGGTGTAACGGGGTTGATGTGCTGTCAGTGGATTGAACCAGGGCATGTGAAGCATCTGGGGTAAATCATGTAAAGGTCTGTGGGGCCTGGACGTGGAAAGGGAGCTGTGGTTTCGGTGCAGTACACATGACAGCTAGATACTGAGTATGAACGAATGTGGCCTTTTTTTTTGTCTTTTCCTGGCGCTGCCTTGCTGGAGGGGGAGGATTCTATTCTGTGTATGGCAGGGTGGTGATAGGAATGGATGAAGGCAGCAAGTATGGATATTTACATGTGTATATATGTATATGTCTGTGTATGTATATGTATGTATACATTGAAATGTATATGTGTGTGTGTGTGGGAATTTATGTATATATATATATATGTGTGTGTGTATGTGAGTGGTTGGGCCATTCTTCGTATGTTTCCTTGTGCTACCTCGCTGATGTGGGAAACATCAATTAAGTATAATAGAAATATTTTTATAAATACAAACAGCATTAATGAGATGGCCTTGAGTAGGACCTCAGTTTCCTGTGCTGTCTTAGCTAACATGAATTGGAAAAACAAATGGGTCTAAGCCTCTCCAAAGCTTTGCCAGCTTCCATCAGAAACTTTACACCTGGCTAATGCTTCCTGAATTAATCGCCACATTAAGCGACTTATGCAGAAGTGAAATCAAGCTTTCAACTTTTGCAATGAAGACCTCTATAAGCAGCTCTGCAATAGAGTGCAATGCAAAGTAAGAGCCTCAAAGAAGGGTATTACCCAAACAAGTTGCAGCATTTAAAGCAGGCCAACATCAATTATTGGTATATTAGAATTTTAGATCTAATAGGCTGCACCTAGCAAAGGTTCTTCCTTCCTATGTGTAGACCAACTTATCATTGAGGAGACTGTACACCAAATTGACAACCACTCTGCTAACATTTGGCAATAGCTTCCAAAGTTCGACATCAGCTCCTTCCCATCATACCTCCTAACCCCATCTCCTCTCAACACAGTTGAGGAATATGAAGTAGCTTTAGTACCTTCAGTGCCTTAAAACCAAATGCTCAGCCACCCTCATATATCTTACATTGAAACTAGTCAAGGAATTCATCTATCAATTAACTTCATTGTTAACTGCCATGATAAATGCTTGCACTACAGGGCACCAGGATGGGGTCACTCTTCTTCCTCATCCTTCTCAGTGATGCCATGAAGGACACATCCCACCATTGGGAGTACGTATACAACCCCACCTTTAGCATCACTATCAACAGAAACTCCACTGACTTCATTGTCCTTCAGCACATCATCAAGCAACCTTCAGAAGTGGACTACAGCCTATGACATCACCATCCATCACACCAAGACTGTGATGATGCATATCAACCTGGGTGTAGACAACATTCTTCCCCTTGACAATCTCTGGGTAGTCAGAGAATTCAAATGTCTTTGTAGTACTGTATAAGAAGGTGGATTAATCTGAGAAATTCACATTAACGCTATCACCAGATCCATCTCATACCATCTGTACCCTCTCCTCTTGAGTGAAACCACTAGGCACTCCATCAGGAATATCTTTATCATCTTCGTTCTCCCTAAGCTCACCTAGAGCTCTCTAGACCTGCTCACTAACATCTACGGAGAGGGGCCAGCTGGAAAGAATGCAGAAAAGGGCATGCTGAATCATCCTGGACCCTTCATACATCACCTACCAAGAGGGCTTCATCTTGCTGAACTTGTCCACCCTCTCTGACCAACAATGGCAGCTCATAAAGCGGTTTGGCAATAAACTGCTAACGCTTCTCCATCACAGAGATCTCCTTTCCCCTATTACCTCTCCATCAAAGACAGGCGTTCGTCATAACAAAATAGACTTGTTCCAATCAGAGCTCTTAACAGACAGATATATGAACAGTCCTATACCTACCGTTGTGAATGTCATAAACAAGCCATCAAAAATTGAATAGCTTCAGAAGTGAGCAACTCTGTTGTCTGTTAGTTATAAACAAGCCATCAAAAATTGAATAGCTTCAGAAGTGAGCAACTCTGTTGTCTGTTAGTTAGGTCTTGTGGTACGACAACTACTGTATGATTGTAACTGTTCATCAGTTAATGCTCAGCCACGTGCATAATGTATAAGCCATACTCTTTACTTTGTAAACATATGTATATCTGCCACCCTATCTTTTCAAATGCACTTCACCCATGTGATTATCAAAGTGTGGAAATATCCAACTCACCTTGATATTAAGGTATTTTATGTTAGTTAACTATTAACTACTATCATGACCTCCCAGTTCTGTAATACCTCAACTGTATATTTTCATTCACATAGCTGCCTAAATCCAATAAATGTATTTTATTAATGTATTTTATTTATTTAAGGATCCACAGTAAAGAAGTTTTAAGAGTGCAATGGGCACATACCTTCAAAGTGTACCAGACCAGCCAGGCTGTGGGGGCTGTTTGGGTGAGGGCTGGGGTTTCCAACAGCTTGGTTGATCAATAACCTCCAGTACCCTGGGCCCAGCCCAGGTTGTTGGGGATGAAGACTCCCAAAGACTTCATCAGGTATTCAAGATGATGTAATTAAAGCAGTTTATCAGCTCAGAGAAAATTCAACTCCAGGATCTAATGGACTCCAGGCTATATTCCTCAAAAAGACAAAAAACTGCAACATCAAAACCAATAATGTTATTATTGAGGCAGTGTGGTTGAGGAAAATTGCAGACACTCCCAATTGGTATATGTATCACTGATACACAGATTGGAGGATATAAGCTATTATTTAGAAAAAACAGACTTGTTTGCTTAACTTCACCTGTAGTAAAAGGTTTTGAAATAGTGGTAAATGATCATATGTTAAACCATCTAATCAAGAATAGTCACACTAATGAAGGCCAACATGGAATTTTGCTTGGAAAATGTACATAAACCTAATTATTAGCTCATTACAGAGACGTGAAAGTTAATTCCAATAAAAGAGAATGAATATTGTTTCAGTTGACTTTGCAAAAGCCTTTGACAAAGTGAAGCACAAAATTTTGCTTGAGAAACATGGATTAGATAGTTTCTAACTGACAGAAAGTTCAAAGTGGGAACAAACGAATCCATGCCTGAGGGGGAAGATATGCTATCTGGGGTACCACAGGGAAAGTTGTTAGCCTAATTACTCTCTGAAATATTATCAGACAACAGTGAAGTAAGAGAAAGCTTTGTAAGATCTGCTGGCAACACCACAGTAAGCAAAATTAATTGATTACTAACATCAAATGGTGTTGCAGGAAGACTTGGACAAGTGAAGATGGGCAGAAGTGAGCTGAATGGAATTTGATCAAGATGTTTTTAAGTAAATAATTGATGGATCAAGGAGAGCCTCATTAGTAATGCGATATAAAGGCCTGACCGACATTTGTAGAAAGAGGGCTAAATATAAAAATTTGTGTCGTCTTAAATGAGATACTAGACTTCAGGGAGACTAATGAAACGATAGCATTGTCCAGGTGGGTGATGAGTATTGTGATTCAAAGAACTTTCTCCTTTAAGAGATAGAAATCTGTTGATGAAAATGTGTATTGTTAAGAGATAGAAATCTGTTGATGAAAATGTGTATTGCATGTATATGAAGCAAAATTGAATACTTTTGTATTGTATGGTCGCCAATGAAACAATTAGAAATAAACATACTGGAGAAAATTCATTAAACTTCACAAGCAAAATCAGGGAGTTGGAGCATAGTATGTAGTACCATGAAAGGCTGAAAAACTGCTGCTATATAACTTATAAAGAAGAGAAAGATATATAATCTATGCATGGCAACAAATTGAAGGTATAAAAGAATATGTGTTAAACCTAAAAGCCTCAAAACAGGTAGGACATAGTTCTTAAATCATCAAGAATACCATGGAACATACAGAAAATGAATTTGACAAGAATATGTGACAGCCCAAACAGAAGGCTAGAATGATTATTTAGTGTTCTGCTATGAGAGATAAGAAACATACATGGAACAACTACAGAAATATTTGAATGTATCAGTCTGAGATGATTGATGAATCTATACTATGTAATGCAGGTGGCAGCTGAGAAGGATAGTCTTATACATCAAGCAAGATGCGCAGAGTACTTCATGCTCACCCTACCATTCTGGCTAAATCTTATCGTTAAACATTTTTTCTCCATCCTTTTCTCTCTCTCTCAACGATTTGAAGATTTTTGAAAATTCAGGTCCTGATCATTTCATTTCTATCCACAAGTAATTTAAGATGTCAAATATGAATTTTCCAACTTCAAACCTATGTTTCCAATGAATCTGTTCTGGATGGAATAGTACTGCAGGACTTGGGATTAGTAGACAATGCCCTTATATAAAAAAGGGAAGCCTTGAAATGCCAGATGATTACCGTTCTATTAGCCTCACATCAGTTATATGCAAACTTCTGGAGTTGATTTTAGAGATGAAGTCGTAGCTTAGCTTCAACAGCACTGTCTGTTCAGTAATACACTGTATGGATTTAGAAAGCACAGATCATGTCTCACAAGCCTCCTTGAGTTTTGCCATGAATTATTCAATATCCACAATAAGACTTCCAAAAAACATTTATCAAAATCCCTTATGATAAGTTGATGCTTAAAGTGGTGGCTTTGGGATTACTGGTTGCATAGGAAACTGGATTGAAGCATGGTTACATAATAGAAAGCAAAGAGTTGTATCTATCTGTCTATATCCCTGACGCCTGTTCCCATGTATAACTCTGGATTATGATTCATCACTTTGGTCCCCCATGTTTAGAGGGGTCCATCCTGGGACCTTTAGTTTTCATCATTTATTTTAATGACATTGATTTAGGGGTAAATGATTAAGTGCCTAAATTTGAAGATAACCTTAAGATTGTCCATGCCATATTAACTGAAGATAGACAAAGATTACAAGAGGACTTAGATGAATTAGCTGAATGGTCTAGAAAATAGCAAATGCTATTTAATGTCAATGAATGTCAGCTGTTGCTCTAAAGGAACCTCACCAAAAAATTTGGTTTTGAACTGATGGGCCTCAAGTTCAAGGAAACCTGTTGTGTGAGGGGTCTAGGGGTCTTTGTCTCCTAAAACTTCATATTTTCCTATCACTGTAATGAAGCAGCCAAGAGAGCCAATTGGATGTTAGGATGTTTTAACAGAAAATGTACATACAAAAGGAAGAATTGCCACAGTATTGCCACAGTACTTTAGTTAGACCCCACCTTGAATATGCAGTGCTCTTCTGGGGCTCCCACTTCAGTCATGATATTAATAGATTAGAAGCAGTGCATTGAGGAGCAACTCAATTGATTCCCCCCTTAAAAAACAAACCATATGAGGTCAGATTTTGAAATTTGAATTTGTTCTCTAAGCAAGAGATGGTTTCAAGGCAAGTTGATAGACTTTTTTTTTGAAGATAAAGGATTCAATAGTGTCAATATAGAATGCTTCTTTGTCTTTACTCTTGCACCAGTGCTACCAGTGCGAGGGATTGTACTAAAACATAGATATCACCACGTTAATCTGGATTGCACAAATATTTCTTTATCGGTGACATTACTGATGTATGGAAAAAGCTCCCAGAACATGTTCAGCATAATTAACGTCTAAAATTAGTCTGATCACCTGACACTCTCTGGTATTAGATAATTCTTTCAGTCCATTGTTATAACATTCTACTTCAACTGAGGGATTGTGTTAAATCTTAGTGGTCACCAAGTTGGTCTGGACTGCACAAGATATATTATTTTACCGACATTACTGATGCATTGAATAAGCTCCCAGAAATTGTTGTTCAGAGCAGCATAGTTAATATGTTTAAGATTTTCTGATCATCACCTGTGACTCTGCGATATTGAATAATTCAGTTAGTTATTATAACATAGTTGTATATTATGCTACCTTCTCAACCTCAGATCTTGCCTACAGTAATGTATCAACATTGATTTTCTGTAACCTCCTTCAACCCATTCTGTGTGACTAGTTATTTTATGGCCTACCTCCCAATGCTGCAGCAGTTATGAAAATTAAAAAAGAAATTTAGGCATTTTTAGTAATGAAAATGAATAGGGTAATCTTCTGAATTGTGACAATGTATAACTTAGTTGGTTTTGGCTGTCCATTTGCCATCAACCTGTACATATTTTCAGGGTTTGTTGCTCCTTCTGGACTACCATGATGTAGCAGCAAGATATTTTGCTTTCCTTCATAAGTTGTTTAAAAAAGTGTAGGGATAGTTTTATCTGGATAACTGTTTTTACATAATATAATTTTTTCATACAATTGCCATTTTCCACATTAGCAAGGTAGCATCAAGAACAGATGACTGAGCCTTAGAAGGAAAAATATGAAATATTCATGTTGAAATTAATGATGAAGATATATATGATATACTCAATATATTCAAACAGTGTTGCATTTGTGAGAGCTTATGTCAAATGATCTCTCATCTATTCTTAAATCTTGAAAAGACGTGAACGTCACCTGGAATTTTGTGCATGTATGTTTAAGAATTTGCCAAGTTTTCTGCAACTTATTGTCTTGTGCAGGTTGTTTTTTTGTCTACAGAATGAGGAATGAGGAAAATGAGGAAAATTCTTTCATTTTGTACCTGTTATCCATTGACCAGTAGTCATTAGTTGTTTCATTTTACAAGTGACGTAAGAATCATCAAATAAAGGAAAGGGTACATCTCATCCTTGGATGTGTTAGTCCCATTATCTAATGTACAGTGAGATGAATATGGAGGAAATGTTTCCTCAAGATACTAATAATATCTGTTTGCTTTCTCCTCAATCTTTTCCTATATGTCTGTCAATAAACTATAGAAAATATCAAGGTCTTTTGAACAAGCATTTTCTGTTTCTGAATTTGAGGAATTAAAAAGTCTTTTGGCAGAAATGTCTGTACGTATGGTTGTCATCATTAACCATGTCTTCAATCATTTTTATTCCATTCATCCACCACTCATACAATAAAAGTGCATCCTCATATCTTTTTTTGATAAGCTTTATGCTTGATTTCACGTTATGTCATTTGGTAGTTTTATTTCTGCACGCTTGAAGTACTATTCACTTTCTATCATCAGCCTGTTTTGAAAACTTGAAGCTTGTGATCGTATTACACTTCACTCCTTTTTCTTCCAAGTTGGGCAAATTGAAAGCCTTTACCCTTACCTTGTAACTCTCTTAATTATGGTATCATCTTTGTTGCTTACCTCTGAACCTCCTCGATTAATTCTTCGTGCTTCTGTTGGTGCGAAGATAAAACTTGAGAAGCATGTTCTAGTTTTGGCCTTATGTTTGATGAAATAGCTTGGTGATTATTTCCTTATTCATGAACTTTAATGCAATTCTAATATTTGCAGGGTGTAACCTTATGTTGAGGAAATTCTTCATAGGCTGGTTTGCTGTATAGAGGGAAAATGAAAATGGGGAATAGTTAAACAGATAGACTCATGATTATAGTTCTTATTAATTGATGGGAGTTAAACATATTGTTAAATTCAAGATGTGATAAAAAGATATATCGTATGTGATGACATGATTAGTTGTTAGTTAGTATGTACAGTATATGTAGATTTAACATAAGTAGGTGTAAATTAACATGTATATTTAGATTTTCTTCTATTACATAATTTTTTATATACCTTTTACAGATCTGGAACTACCACCCCACTTAAGTACAAGAAAGGCGAGGTTGTGACTACCCCAAATGGTATTAGAAAAAAGTTCAATGGAAAGCAGTGGCGTCGGCTGTGTGGTAAGGAAGGCTGTAGCAAAGAGAGCCAGAGACAAGGGTATTGCTCGAGACACCTCTCCATGTATGGAAAGAGACTTCGTAGCTCTTCAATTACTTTTAGTGCAGGGTAAGCCCATGGAAACAGTTGCATTGTAGAAATACAAACTTTGTATTATTTGGAATGAAGATAAACATTTACAGAAACCTACTTGAACCTGCTTTAGTTTTTTTTTTTTTTTTTTTTTTTTTTTTTTAGAAGGAGCACTGTAATGAATTTGAAGGGTGTTCTACAGTTAGATTTGAAAAGAAAGCTGAAAGTTTCACATTGCTTTTGTTGTTTATGCTTAATGGTATACGAAAGAATTTTTGCAGCAAGAAAAGAAAGAATTAAAAGAACTTTTTTGTCATTTATAAGTAAAGGTTGTAACTGAAAGCACATGATATAGTAAAATTATTATAGTCTGGTGAAGAGTTAAAAACAGTGGAAAGGAATAAGGGAAAAATACAGGAAGATAATAGCATGAAAAGGCAAAGAAATATAAGTTAGTTTCATTCAAAACAAATTAGTTTGTAGAATATGGCTGCATAGATATATCAGTAATGAAGTTAAGAGTTGAAGCAGGAACATCAGAGTTTTGAAAGGCATTCTTATTTATAAAGCTGTAAAAGTTTTATTGACTGAAGAAAAATTCAGTTTATCAGGTTGAGCAAATCATGTCAAAGAAGCATGAGAGTGTGATAGCATAAAGGCCAGTGGGGTTTAAATTGAAAATTATTTTGTGAAAATAGGGGATGTAAATGGAGTTCAGAGCTTGTTGGGTTGGGGAATGAGGAAATCAGGGAAGATTTTTGTTATGGGAATAGCTGATAAAGTAAGTAAAAGTGTTTGAATGGCATGGATATGTTTAAAAATGTATGCAGAGAGATCAATTGAATGAATAATCAATCCTTCATGGTCCTTGCTAGATATAGAGAGCTTGCTTGCATTAAAGTTGAAAAGTAGAGTCAGGAAATATTTATGCGTAAGGTGTTCCTCATATAGGAATCTATTGAGATGTGTTAAAATTTTGTAATGTAGAATGTGAAAAAGAAGAATGATAATGTGTTATATGTCCTTGAATCACCCTTCTACACTGTATTGGAGAAAACATGGTGATAGATAATTGATTGATATTATATATGACCATTCATTTGAAAAAGGCAGATGCCTGATGTAGGGGTAGTTGGAATATGGAAATAGCTTGTTGGATAGCAGTTAAAGATAAACCTAAGAAGACACTGGGAACATTATTGATGGGGAGAAATTCACTTTATTTTTTTTTGAACATGAAAGAAATAATGTTAGCTTTATATATTTATATATAAAAACATATATAATGATAGATATTAATACATGTAAATTTTCTTCTACAGGAAAGAAACTCCAAGTGTGGAGGGTAATTGGGAAGATATGTCGTGTGATTCAGACACTTCCCCTAACTTCCCACTGACAGCCCCGCGCTCTCAGGATGAGACAGAAGCTGCAAACATGCTTAGTAAGTGGTGCTATTACTTTGATAGCCTGATAGCTCATTCTGATCCCCATCATTTATATACATATATAAAGGTGGGGTTTAGTTAATGGATATTTTGTGCTGAGAGTACATTTTTTTAATTGAAATATTGTAAGGATGGCATGGATCTTTTGAGTTGCAGTCCTCTTATTTCAGCATTTCTGCACAATATGCAGTTTTGATCAAAGGGATGTAATTACTCAAAGGCAAGAAGAGGGATATTATTGAAAGGTTCAAGCATGGAGTTTGTGGATATGTGAGGTATCCAGATGTTTCTTCAGTTGTGAATACAGAGTAAAAGGAATAATTTAGTATGGTAGCCATTTCATTGTTTGTCAGTAGTTAGTGTGTCATGTTTTTTACATGATGGTCAAATTCCTTCTTTTTCTGTCTTCCTTTGTCTTATATATTTGGAGAATTCTTTGGATTGTTCTTGACTTTCAAGGAAATTCTTTTTTCTTTCTTGAAAATTGATTTTCTTTTAAAAGAAAGTAATTGTATATAACAGTGGTAAACTTTTGTTTATGTGTGTGGGGAACATCCCAGATGAATTAATATTCCAGCTGTTAATGTCTCTCCTAACAGTGCAATGCATACTTATTTTTGTCTGTAATTGAATTGTACTTTTGAACTTTTAATTGGTATATGTCCCGGTATTTGTCTCCATTTGAATATATTTACACTAGCTAGTACATATTTTTATTGCTTTGTATATTTTCCATCTAAGAACATGGTTGTATGTTTGGAGGAACTTCACTCTCATACTTTGTATATGAATTAGGTTTTTGAAATTTTCTTTTGCACTTGAGTAGTGTGGGAGCACATATATAGAAGACTACAACCATTGTAGTAATGAAAACTGTCTGTGTTTGACATTTAGGAAATCCAAGCAATGATTTTTTCTTCTGCTGCCCTGACAGTGCACAGTTGTTGTACACTACTCAATATTTTGATGGATACTGACCTGCCAAGTTGTTGAAGATATGGGTAAGGATATGGAAACATTGTTTGTGGTGCCAGTAACTGTTTTCTTACTCACCACTTGGTACTATGTATGGGATTTATGAACCCCCTAGTCCATATACAGGGTATATGGGACACTCACAACCAACTGCTAGAGGTGTTTAATGCTATCTATGGCACATCTACAGTCACTGGGTTAAGATTGGGTTGGGAGGGCTGTTGTATAGTATTTATCAGTCATTTTGGTGTGTATATGCTTTGCAATGCTGTATTTGTTGGTAGGGAGGGCTGTTGTATTTGTCTGTTGTTTTGGTGTGTGTGTTTGTGATACTGTATTTGTTGGCGGAAGGGGATCTCTGAATATGGGTTTTTGAAATGTGAAGCTGGAGTATGCTTTTTATTCTTCTTTAGGGTTGGTTTTGGTTGTAAAGTGATTTGGATGGGAATAGTATAGTTTCAATAAAAGTATTAAATGTGATATTTTTCAGGGATAGAAGTGATATTTTATTTTTGGGTTTTACTTCCATAGTGACTCTCAGCAACTCCTCAAGATCAACAACACCTGCTGGCTGTTTCTCTCCAACATCTATTTCACCTAGAGGCATTCAGAGTCCAGTGACGGTTGGGCCAAAGGGTAATGTGTTCATGCCAATATCCCAGCCTGGTGCTCCCATCACATCTCCCACAGGGCGGCAGTGGACGTCACATGATCACATTAATAGGCATCCTGCACCATTGCTTCCACAAAGACCAATTATCAGGTGTGTAGATCTTCTAGGTACATATCAAATACTAGAGAGTGGTGCTGCAGAAAACATTTTTTTCTTCATAACAGATTAAACGTTTGTTGATATTCTTGATATACAAGTCAGATGCTCATGGACATGCTGACACTTAATTCTGTTATTATGTATTTTTGAAAATTGTGCCAATGAGTTTGTGTATATTTTTGTTAAAAAAAATTTTGAATCCCCCCCCCAGCCATTTAGTGGGCCAATTGAGGATATACCCTCTAATGCTCACTCCTCAGTTCTTAATGCCACCTCGCTAACACGGGATAAGGTGAATATGTATGAAAAAAACAGTTGTCAGAGGTGTATTGCTGACATTAGTGAGATATGCAGACACATGATAAAAAATTTCTGGGTGTGACAAAACCAGCTATGATATTCTACTAAAGCTATGCTTTGTGCCCCATACATGATGTGACTCCTACCACATTCTGACACTGCTCTTTACATTACTCGTCTCATATGATTATCGTAGATATTTTTTGGGATTGGCTTTGCTTCCAGCAAAGTTAAACCCTTAGATTAATGAGTTTGTCCTTTCATTGAGTGGCTCTTTAATACAGGTAATTTTTATTTGTTTATGCTGTGAATTGCTATGTGATTTTGACGTGAATAATACTTGCAATTCTTCATCTTGTTTGTGCCTAATTTCAAACTTTGACTCATCATGTTGGTGTTTGGAATGGAGGTACTTTGCTTTTTACAGACTGATGAAACAACCTGAAAAATGGTTTATGTCGGTCTGCAGCAGGGGTGTGTGGTGTCACTATTATCATTTGATTTGCTTATGGATAGGGTGGTTAGGGAGGTATATCATTGGTGAACAGCAACTGACTCACTTCCTAGGGCCTCTCATCCCCAGTAGACTGTATATTCATCTCTCTCTCCAAACCTCTTGCACTTACCTCTGTAATCACCCCATCCATAAACAAGTTAAACAACCATGGGGACATCACACACCCTTGCTGCAGAACAACATTCACTGGGAACCAATCACTCTCCTCTCTTCCTACTTGTACACATGTATTACACCCTTGATGAAAACTGTTCACTGCATCTAGCAGCATATCTCCCACACCGTGTACTCTTTAAGACCTTCCACAAAACATCTCTGTCAACCGTATCATATGCCCTCTCAAGATCCATAAATGCTACATACAAATCCATCTGTTTTTCTAAGTATTTCTCACATACATTCTTCAAAGCAAACACTGATCCACATGTCCTCTACCACTTTTAAAACCACACTGCTCCTCTCTAATCTGATGCTCTGTACATATTTTCCCCCTCTCAATCAGGGGGTGGCATTGCTATCCAGGAATGGATGAAGGCAAGCAGGTATGATTATGTACTTGTGTACGTATGTATACGGGTGTGTATGTCTATGTATATGTTATGTGTATATGTATACATATGGATGTGTATGGTCATGTATGTGTATATGGGTGGATGGGTCTTTCTTCTTCTGTTTCCGGATGCTACCTCACTGGTGTGGGAGACAGCTATCAAATATAATAAGTATGATAAAACATTATTTATTATACTTGATTTGCGTTTCCCATGTCAACGAGGTAGCACCAGCAAACAGACAAAGAAAGATGCATCCATTCATATGCACACATTTATACATACATGCATGTACATGTACTTATTTACTGGACTGGTCAGTCCTAAATAGTTGTGGCAGGGGATGCAATGGGTAAGGGTGGGCACCACAGATGCAGTAGGTTTCTGATAAAGGCATATGATCATCCACCATGGTCAGTAGCATATTTGTTAGGCCTCCAGGTAGTTCCATTGACTCATTCTTTGCTTCCATTGCTATTTCTAGTCAGCTAGCAAAGCTTACAGTGCTCTTGGACTTCTGCTTGCAGTAGGAAATTAAGTTTGTAGATTGACATTCATAACACCCTGCTGTGCAACTGAAATAACATTCAGAGCAAAGAAAAGTTAAGTTTTGCTGATATGAAGTACTCTTAATGAAATGTTTTTTGTTTTTGGGAGGGTTTTTGTCTCAAACTACTTGATCACTAATGGTTTGCATCACTAATATCTATTTATCTGATAAGATTGTTGCAGCTTCTCAACCTGAGAGCACATTTCCCATGCAAGTTTCCCTGATATCTCCACATTTAATGACTGGTTATTAAAAACATGTGGCCCATAGAAGCTGATAACAGTGTTTGGGATGTCACTACAAATGTTATTGCTTATAGATATACTAAGTCTGCATTGAAAAGGAAAAAAATAGCCAATGGTAATAAACCCCAGCTGCAGTGAACAAGAAAAATATTTGGGCATTTATGCCCCTGCTGCAGTGAATAGGTTAAGGATGAAAAATGTGAATATGAATCAGGTATTTGTTGTATTAATTACACGTTTTTGAACTTGAAGTAATTATCAAGATATATTCTTTTATTTTTCAGGCCTGAGTTACTTCGTCCAGTGACGAAGATGCCATCAACAGTCAGCCAAGTAGCTGGTGGCACGAGCGTGATTCGTGCCTCCCCGAGCCACACTTTGCCTGTGGGTCAGTCTCCAGGGTCATCAACAACACTTAACATGAATAACCCACAAGTAACTGTGTCCACAACAGGGGCTACAGGTGTACATCTTCACCAGGCCCCTGAGTCAGTTATCCAGGACAGAAGAGAACTATTAACTCTTAACTCCTGTGTTACCACTATTAATAACCAGGTGGTAAACACATCACAGCATGGTCATCCTTCTAGAGTACTGGGTTTACCTGGAGTTACAGTTACCTCAGGTACCAATCCACCAACTGTAGCTATCTTGAAAAAAGTCCTTACCTCATCTGTACCAAGCACTGCCAAAACTGATCCTGATCCACAGCCTCAAGATCTATCAAATAGATTTCTTCCCATAGAACAGTCGGGGTTTAGTAATGATCATCCTGGTTTGACCAATGGGAAATCAAGTTCTGACTGTGAACAAAGAGTCTCTGAAAATGGTGGCGAGCAGGAGGGTTTGCTTTTGCGTGCCAACAATGCTGCTGTAAGAGACAGCAGAATACATGTGTCAGAACATTCCCCTGTTAATGCCGATGTTCCAAAGCAGGAAGCTCCAGATAGTAAAGAAAATTTAGCCAATCAAGTGAAGACAGAAGTGACACCCTTGACCACATCTTTTTTGTCTGGAACTAGTGCTGGTGCTGTCATAATAACCACAGAGCCAAGGGGACATATAGCTGTATCAGGTTCAGAACATGTTGTGGTTCCTTCACCATCAACTAGAGAGGATTTAAAGGAGGAAGTCAGTTGGGGGGAACAGCATGACCAGCCAACATATCACTGGAGTCAGTTAGTTCCTCTCATTACAACACCAAATAGAAGTATATCCAATCAACAACAACAGCCAAAAAACGATATTGATATTAAGCCAACAACAAATGGTGATGTTTTAACAAATGGTGGAGAACATTTGGGTAGCACAAATGATGGTGTTGGAGGTAGCAGAGCAGGTGAAGGGGGCCAGAATCGTCGTGAATCATGCAGTCAGGATGTGGAGTTTGACTTGTCAGCAGATGATGATGATGTCTTTGTTACAGAACTTGAGAGTGCTAGTAGTACAAACAATAAAAGAAGAACTCAGTCTCTGGGGTCCTTCCCAGGCAAGGAGGAGCCAAAAAGTCCCAGAAAGGTGTGTGTAGGAGTGAAAAATACCAGTGAATATATCTGTATTTAAAAAAAAAAATAATATATATATATATATATATATATATATATATATATATATATCTGATGCCTGTTGCCTAAGGGAACTCTCTTGAGGGGGTGGCCTCAGCTAAAGAGCCTCTCTAACTGGTGATCCCCAGTGCTGCTTCTTAGGCTTTAGTACCTCACTTTTAACAGGCCACTGACAGAAGGCAACTTTCACTTAGTGTTTCCAGAGGCTCATACCTATTACTTCCAGCTAGAGATCTTGCCTACTACTTCCTAATGCTCCTGTCTAATGTTTCCATCGACTACTTCCATTTATTGATTTTTTCATCTTGCCAAAAGGCAGGGTTAGTGCATAGCATTCACCTCAGAAAAATCTAGAGCTAAGAAGAGTGAGTTGTGTGAATCAAATGTTATCAAGTGCTATTTGTGATGGGAAGATTGTATGTTTGTGGACAGAATGCCAGATGTCCATATGTGGGTGAGGCAGAAAGAAAAGACAGCTAATTGGGTCAAAGGAATGCAAGTTGACAACCATGGAAGTGCTGGCTCACTACGCGGCTGTCACAGACCCTCCTGATACCCAGGTGGATATTGCTGGTAATATCCCTCCCCGGTCTGTGGCTGCTAATGAACTACTCTGCTTTAATTGTCATGTGTAATGCACTGAAACCACAGCTCCCATTCCACAACAAAGCACACAGCCTAATGGGATTTGAAGAGTATTTGAACTAATTTCCCTATTAGGGTGATCATAGCCTAGCATTAGTTTCCTGCGTACCACACAAAAGGTCCCAGGTTTGAGCCTGGCTGTTGGAGGTTTGTATGTTCTTTGAAAATGTGCATCATATGCACTGTATTCGTGTGTGTATATAGAGTATATAGAAGCAGTGAAAAGTTTTTACCAATGATGTAAGGCATTCTTACGAGTAGGAAGAGAGGAGAGTGATTGGTTCCCAGTGAATGTTGGTCTGCAGCAGGGGTGTGTGATGTCCCCAAGGTTGTTTTATTTGTTTATGGATAGGGTGTTAGGGAGGTAAATGCAAGAGTTTTGGAGAGAGGGGCAAGTATGTAGTCTGTTGGGGATGAGAGGGCCTAGGAAGTGAGTCAGTTGGTGTTTGCCAATGATACAGCTCAGAAATGGTTGATTCAAGTGAAAAACAGCAGAAGTTGGTGACTGAGTTTGGAAAAGTGTGTGAAAGGAGAAAGTTGAGAGTAAATGTGAATAAGAGCAAGGTTATTAGTTTCAGTAGGGTTGAGGGACAAGTTAATTGGGATGTAAGTCTGAATGGAGAAAAATTGGAGGAAGTGAAGTGTTTTAGATATCTGGGAGTGGACATAGCAGTGAATGGAACCATGGAAGCAGAAGTGAGTTAAAGGGTGGGGGAGGGGGCGAAGATTCTGGGATCAATGAAGAATGTGTGGAAGGAGAGAACATTATCTCGGTGAGCAAAAATGTGTATGTTTGAAGGAATAGTAGTACCAACAATGTTATGTGGTTGCAAGGCATAGGCTGTAGATAGGGTTGTATGGAGGATGGTGGATGTATTGGAAATGAAATGTTTGAGGACAGTATGTGGTGTGAGGTGGTTTGATGAAGTAAGTAATTAAAGGGTAAGAGATATGTGGAAATAAAAAGTGTGGTTGAGAGAGCAGAAGAGGGTGTGCTGATATGATTTGTACTTATGGAGAGAATGAGTGAGGAAAGATTGACAAAGAGGATATATGTGTCTGAGATGGAGGGAATGAGAAGTGGGAACCAAATTAGAGGTGGAAGGATGGAATGAAAAAGATTTTGATTGATATGGGCCTGAACGTACAGGAGGGTGAGAGGCATGCAAGGAGTAGAGTGAATTGGAACAGTGTGGTATATTGGGGTTGACGTGGTGTCAGTGGCCTGAACCAGGGCATCAGAAATGTCTGGGGTAAACCATGGAAAGGTCTGTGGGACCTGGATGTGGATAGGGAGCTGTGGTTTTGGTGCATTACACATAACAGCTAGAAACTCAGTGTGAATGAATGTGGCCTTTTTTTGTCTGTTTTCTTGGCACTACCTTGCTGAAGCAAGGGGGTAGCAATGCTGTCTCCCATGGGGTGGAGTAGCGCCAGAATCGATGAGGGCAAGCAAGTATGAATATGTACATGTGTATATATGTATAAGTCTGTGAATGTGTATGTTTATGTGCATATGTTGATATGTACTTGTATGTATATTTGCGTGTATGGGCGTTTATGTATTTATATGTGTATATGAGTGGACGGGCCATTCTTTCTTCGTCTGTTTCTTGGCGCTATCTCACTGACAGTGGAAACAGGGATTAAGTATTACAGATGAATAAAGAAATATATCTATATTATTATTTTTCTATTATACATAATTGCTGTTTCCTGCATCAGCAAAGTACTGCCACATACCCATTTTATTGACCATATCTCAAGGGTGGCTGAATAGTTGGGTTGGTTGTCGACCAACTGCCACACCCAAGATTTGAACCTATGTGCTCGGCCCTGTAGTCTCATCATAGAAAAATGGTTATGGAGACTAACTGTCTGCTAGCAAATATTAGAACTACATTTAAGTTCATGGATTAGGAAATATTCATTGGCTGTTCACAACTTACTTAAGACCATTACTAGAATATTCATTTAGAGAAGCACAAAGAGCAAATAGAGAGGAACCATTGGAGTGCAAGAAAGTTGATATCAGAAGAAAGAGATCTGAGCTGTGGGGAGAGGCTAGAGCCTTTAAATTTGCTTACCAGATCATAACTGTAGGGGTGACCTGATAACAACATTTAAGTTTTTAACACAGATTAATGACATGGACAGTCAGTAGTTCCTTTAGAGATGTAGGGAGAGAACGGCCAGTGGCTATTACGTGAAATTAAGCAAGAGGCATGTTACTAAAGACATGAAGAAGTACTTTTATGATATAAGTTTGGTGAATGAATGAAATAGAATAAATGAAGATATGGTTAATGCAAACAGCATTCATGAATTTTAGTTGTATGTCAGTAGAAAATGTTCAGAAGATGGGACATTACACACACACACACACACACACACACACACACACATACTTACACACACACAGTAAACAGTTCTATGAGAGGTATATAGATAGAGCAAATTGAGGACATAACATGAAATTAAACAAGAGACTTCCTTAATTGTTAAATGCAGACCATACTGAAATATGAGAAATTGCATTATATTAAAGAATGTTCGAGAAATGAGGCCCCATGAGTGCAAAACTTTCTCCCTTTACAGTACAAACAGGTAGTTATATACATGCTCTGACCCTTGAGGAAAAAATTAGAAGTTGTATTATAATAGAAAATGCCCATGAGATGGGGCCCCATGAGTGTATAACTCCCTTCCTGTGCATTACACAGATAGTAATCACACAATGGGAATTTCTTTGAAAGATGTAGGGGTGCAGCTACCAGAGGACAGAACATGAAGTTAAGCAAGAAACTTGTTAAAAAAGATGTAAAGAAGAACTTTAAATGTATGAATGTTGGATGAATGGAATGAAAGACATGGTTATTGTAGAAAACATATATAGATTTAAGAAACTGCATGATTGTAGAGAATGTTCAAGAGATGGGGCCCTAAGAGTGTAAAACTACCTTCCTTTCAGTACAAACAGGTAATTACTCACATGCAAACAGCATTCAGAAATTGAATAGCTGTATGAGTTGGGGTCCCATGAGTGTAGAACTCCTTCCCTATTCCCTTCCTTTTTAGTATAAAAAGTAATAATATAAATAGGGAATTGCCCATATCTTGTTCTTAAGAATTTATGGATATGTATTAGGTAAGGATGAACATCATGACATATAAATTTTTGAAAATTGAGTTTTTAACTTTGTGCATGACAAGAGGCAAATTAGGTGTCTCCTGATTTGATTAAAGCAGCTTGTTTAAATGGTGATAGCTTGATGAGCATGCAGAATTCATTAGACATAGTTCCTGAAATACAACTGGGTTTTCATTGTATGATTTTTTGAAGGTGAATTTTGGCCATAATATGTTGAGAAAGATACTGAATCCACGAGACCTTAATATTAGGAACCAGTATATTAAATATGAGGTAGGGGAAAACATTCCCAGTACTAATCTTACCTCAGTAGGTAAGACTGATACAGGGAATGTTTGGAGACCAAAAATAAGGTGAAAAAGTTTTATAAAAGTATGAAAATACTGAGAGGAATTACCATCTGAATCTGATAATAGTATCATAAGGGACTGTATATATGGATTACCTTGTAAATATGGCAAATAGAAATGCAGGTGAAGTGTTGAACATACATGCATTGGAATAAGTAAGTAATAGGTGAAATGATTAAGCAAGCAGGTGAGAAAATACATGAATACTTTCAGCTGAGATATATGTCATTTGAAAAGGAAGCTACCCTTGTAGCTTGTCTTACCCCAGAACTCTTTTACCATTTTCATGCATTATCACAGCCCAGTCATATGTGTCCATAGCTTATTCTCAGCATGACAGAGTGAACAAAATCCTTTATATGATTACTGCAGTTGACTGTATTTCATTTTTAGGTAAGTTTCATCAGCTTAGCAAGTGAGAGAGACAGGTAGGTTAGAGCATGAATGGAGAGAACCTGGAGGAAGTGGAAAGACATTGCAACGGATGAAACCATGGGAGCTGAACTGATCTTTAGCTATCTATGATGGGATGGTGTTGCACTAACCTCTAGATTTATATGTTGAGTACGATCTTGTCCAGGAAATTCTTAGTCCATTGTTTCCCCAATTTTGATTGTAGCACAGCCATGAAGCTTCAGGGGCCCCATAAAAGCAGTGCTAGGGTTATATGATTACATTAAGTAGATGGTGAATATTCTGGAAGGTCATCACTTCCTCACCAGAAAAATGTAGGTTTGCAAGAACTTCGATTTTCGTAAAGAGTATCATATAGAGTATCTCATGCTCATGGGACACTGCCTGAGATTCACCTTCAGTTGCTGGACCACAAACAAAAAACATTTAGACTATTTTTGTGACGGGTGCATAGTGAAGGTCATCACTTCCTCACCAGAAAAATGTAGGGTTGCAAGAACTTCGATTTTCGTAAAGAGTATCATAGAGTATCTCATGCTCATGGGATACTGCCTGAGATTTACCTTCAGTTGCTGGACCACAAACAAAAAACATTTAAACTGTTTTTGTGACAGGTGCATAGTGAGACAGCACTTCATTGGTTGTCAAATTGCACTCCTCTGACCCAGATGGCTGATGTTTCATTCTGTCTCACCCTCTCATGGATGGCTGGCATTTTGTCCACAAACATACATAGCACTTGACTAGTCTTAACTCACAGAACTCATTCTTCGTAACTCTAGATTGTCCTGCAGTGAGTGCTGTGTGCTAGCCCTGGCTTTTGGCAAAGTGTTGAGAGCAACAGATAGAAGTAGTAAGTAGGAACATTAGATACGAGCATTAAGTAGAAACTTTAGTTAGGAGTAATCAGTAGAGATAGTGGTTTCGAACATTTGTTGGAACATTTAGTAGATACATTTGGTAGAAGTAGTCAGTAGGAACAATTGGGAGGAGCCTCTGAAAACACTGCACCAGAGTTACCCTCTGCCAGTCAAGGGCAAGGCACTAAAGGCTAAGAAGTGGCACCGAAGTTCACCAGTTATGGAGATTTTTGCCAGGTCCAGCACCTTGAGGGACTTCCTAGAGGGAATGGGCATCAGAGATATTGATAGATATTTTATTATTATTATTATTATTATTTTGCTTTGTCGCTGTCTCCCGCGTTTGCGAGGTAGCGCAAGGAAACAGACGAAAGAAATGGCCCAACCCACCCCCATACACAATGTATATACATACGCGTCACACACGCAAATATACATACCTATACATCTCAATGTACACATATATGTACACACACAGACACATACATATATACCCATGCCCACAATTCACACTGTCTGCCTTTATTCATTTCCATCACCACCTTGCCACACATGGAATACCATCCCCCTCCCCCCTCATGTGTGCGAGGTAGCACTAGGAAAAGACAACAAAGGCCCCATTCGTTCACTCTCAGTCTCTAGCTGTCATGCAATAATGCCTGAAACCACAGCTCCCTTTCCACATCCAGGCCCCACACAACTTTCCATGGTTTACCTCAGATGCTTCACATGCCCTGATTCAATCCACTGACAGCACGTCAACCCTGGTATACCACATTGATCCAATTCACTCTATTCCTTGCCCTCCTTTCACCCTCCTGCATGTTCAGGCCCCGATCACACAAAATCTTTTTCACTCCATCTTTCCACCTCCAATTTGGTCTCCCACTTCTCGTTCCCTCCACCTCCGACACATATATCCTCTTGGTCAATCTTTCCTCACTCATTCTCTCCATGTGCCCAAACCATTTCAAAACACCCTCTTCTGCTCTCTCAACCACGCTCTTTTTATTTCCACACATCTCTCTTACCCTTACATTACTTACTCGATCAAACCACCTCACACTACACATTATCCTCAAACGTCTCATTTCCAGCACATCCACCCTCCTGCGCACAACTCTATCCATAGCCCACGCCTCGCAACCATACAACATTGTTGGAACCACTATTCCTTCAAACATACCCATTTTTGCTTTCCGAGATAATGTTCTCGACTTCCACACATTCTTCAAGGCTCCCAGGATTTTCACCCCCTCCCCCACCCTGTGATTCACTTCCGCTTCCATGGTTCCATCCGCTGCCAGATCCACTCCCAGATATCTAAAACACTTTACTTCCTCCAGTTTTGCTCCATTCAAACTTACCTCCCAATTGACTTGACCCTCAACCCTACTGTACCTAATAACCTTGCTCTTATTCACATTTACTCTTAACTTTCTTCTTTCACACACTTTACCAAACTCAGTCACCAGCTTCTGCAGTTTCTCACATGAATCAGCCACCAGCGCTGTATCATCAGCGAACAACAACTGACTCACTTCCCAAGCTCCCTCATCCACAACAGACTTCATACTTGCCCCTCTTTCCAAAACTCTTGCATTCACCTCCCTAACAACCCCATCCATAAACAAATTAAACAACCATGGAGACATCACACACCCCTGCCGCAAACCTACATTCACTGAGAACCAATCACTTTCCTCTCTTCCTACACGTACACATGCCTTACATCCTCGATAAAAACTTTTCACTGCTTCTAATAACTTGCCTCCCACACCATATATTCTTAATACCTTCCACAGAGCATCTCTATCAACTCTATCATATGCCTTCTCCAGATCCATAAATGCTACATACAAATCCATTTGCTTTTCTAAGTATTTCTCACATACATTCTTCAAAGCAAACACCTGATCCACGCATCCTCTACCACTTCTGAAACCACAGTGCTCTTCCCTAATCTGATGCTCTGTATATGCCTTCACCCTCTCAATCAATACCCTCCCATATAATTTACCAGGAATACTCAACATACTTATACCTTTGTAATTTGAGCACTCACTCTTATCCCCTTTGCCTTTGTACAATTGATAGATATATAGAACTGAAAAAAAAATAAGCTCATCGACTTCTCTCTACTCTTTGCTGTTTTCTTTTCCGTTATGGTTCTTTTGACATTTGACTTTTGTTCAATCATTGCTATTATTTGCACTATTACCTATCCAGCTAATGTCACATTCACATTCAGATGATTAGTCTACAGTGCACATGCTTGTGCACATTCCTTCGAAGAGGGGAACAGAGAAGGGGCCAAGTGAGGATATTTCCTCTAAGGCTCAGTCCTCTTTTCTTAATGCTACCTCGCTGTTGCGGGAAATGGCGAATATGTATGAAAAAAATTAATATATTTTTTTCTTACTCAACAAACTTATACCTCTGTAATTTGAGCACTCACTCTTATCCCCTTTGCCTTTGTACAATTGATAGATATATAGAACTGAAAAAAAAATAAGCTCATCGACTTCTCTCTACTCTTTGCTGTTTTCTTCTCCATTATGGTCCTTTTGACATTTGACTTTTGTTCAATCATTGCTATTATTTGCACTGTTACCTATCCAGCTAATGTCACATTCACATTCAGATGATTAGTCTACAGTGCACATGCTTGTGCACATTCCTTCGAAGAGGGGAACAGAGAAGGGGCCAAGTGAGGATATTTCCTCTAAGGCTCAGTCCTCTGTTCTTAATGTTACCTCGCTATTGCGGGAAATGGCGAATATGTATGATAAAAATAAATATATTTTTTCTTTCTTTCAAACTATTCACCATTTCCCGCATTAGCAAGGTAGGGTTAAGAACAGAGGACTGGGCCTCTGAGGGAATATCCTCACCTGGCCCCCATCTCTGTTCCTTCTCTTGGAAAGTTAAAAAAAAAAAAAAAAAAAAAAAAAAAAAGAGGAGGATTTCCAGCCCCCCGCTCCCTCCCCTTTTAGTCGCCTTCTACGACACGCAGGGAATACGTGGGAAGTATTCTTTCTCCCCTATCCCCAGGGATAAAATATATATATGTATATATATATATAGAGAGAGAGAGAGAGAGATAGAGAGGCTTACATTCTGAATATGAGATTACTAATAATTCTCATCATTGCTTCATTTTGTAGGGAAAAGGAGAGAAGGAGCATATAAGAAGACCAATGAATGCCTTCATGATCTTCAGTAAACGACACCGACCGTTAGTGCACCAAAGATATCCAAATCAAGACAACAGAACAGTTTCCAAGATTTTAGGTGAATGGTGGTATGCTTTAGGCCCTGAAGAGAAGCAGAGTTACCATAGCCTTGCCTCTGAGGTAAGTAGAAATTGTCTGGATGCTCAGTATTTGTAGTGGTCATTGTGAAGACAATAACTTTCAAAATTCGTTGGCTTGCAGAGAGTTGATTTTGATTTGCACGACAGTCTTCAAATTTTCTGTTATAATCCCTTTTATGATGATATCAGAGCAGAATTACATTAGATGCTTAATATGTTCCAGCCATTGGAGGTCACCTATGAGGAGCTCCAAGTTTCTGTAATCTTAATTTTTTTTTATACATATTTGCCTTTTCCCGTGTTAGCAAGGTAGCGTCAAGAACAGACAACAGAGCCTTATCGGGAAAAATCTTAAAAGTTTCTAAATATGTTTTTGCTCCTAAGAGCAGACCACTTGTGCACTTCCACCTCTAACTAAACCACGCAATACTTTGCAATTTGTTGCTTCATATGATTATGCTATCATAACTCAAGGGTGGGCTGTTTTGATAACTATTTCTTTCCATTCACCTTCAAGCTTTGAAACTCTTTAACCTCACATGCTTTCCCAATGACTTTGTCTTAGCACATATTAAGACAGGTTTTGCACTTCCTCCTGAATATGTTAATACTCTCCCTTGTCATCTTTTTCCCCATATGTAAGTACTTTCCCTTGTCTTTTTTTCCCCCCTTTTGGTAACCTATCCATGTTTCAATTAAGGCCTGGCCTTTATGTAGACTTTTGTCTGACTAGAGTTTTTTTTCTTTAAGAACCTATTGATAATTGAGAAAATACACACGAAAAGTACATGTTATTGTATTAATATGCGGTTATGTATTAAATGTTTTGCATCAAAAGTTTTAAACCCAGACTTCTTTAAGAATGATGCTTGCCCTAGCATTGGTCATAGATCAAGTGTTGGTGCATAGATCAAGTGTTGGTGACCCCAGTGTTCCATGAATTGCTGCAGCAGTAATTTTGAATACTCAGATTTTTTGTTTAAGTAGGTTATTTTGTAAAGTAGATTTTCGGTTGCCACTTTCTTTACTTGTATTGCTAAAAAGATGCATATTATCCCTTTACTTTCATATCTGCATATACTGTTCACCTCCCCTTGATGGTTTTTCTTGTGGAAAAAACTGTAATCAGTATTCTAACCAGTGTAGCAGATTACAGGAAGCTTTGTTTTACAGATCAAAGAGCATCACTACAGAGCCCACCCTGACTGGAAGTGGTGTAGTAAAGATCGTCGAAAGTCATCCACAAGTTCTAACAAGGGTGATGGTCCACCATATACTCCAGGGGCACAGAGTTTGGATGGTCTGCCTCTTACACCAGGAGGTCCAAACAATGGACCTTCCTTGACTCCAAGTGGAACAAATAGTGGTGGACCTCCTCTAACCCCAGGTGTTCCTGCAAGTATTCCAGACACTTCTGGAATACAAACAACTGGTCCCAGTACCAGGATGATTGAAGTGTCAGCTTCTGGAACCCAATTAACTATATCACATCCTGTTGTTACAACTCATAATTTAGTAAGTGTTACTGTCTGTAGATGTGCACCCTTTTGGATACTGATATTATGGGAAGATTTAGGAAGTTAAAGAATTGAGAGTTCTATTTAGCTGTATCCTTTTGCAAGTTGTTAGGGTACTCCTCATGTTACAACCTTCTGCAGTGTCACCTATTTGGCATACATTCTTGTTATAAAACTGGTGATCACCGACAGTGCTAATTCTCACTTATCTGTAGTTTCTTAGACTTCTGATTCTCACTGCTTCTGCCCCTTCACCTGAATTACCACACTAATTGAGGCACTTCTGATTTTTGAATGTTTAAGTTACATCACTCATTGTTGCTCATGATGAGAGGAACTGCTGACCTAGTATGATTATATCATCATGCCAGTCTTTGATATTTTCTTTACTCTCACGTCAGGTTGTGCAAAATATAAAAGATCTTTTTATCTGACACTTTACTTTAAATGTGGGAAAACCTTATTCTAATTAAAATGCAGCTGCCTCACATTCGTACTCATTTTTGTGCTTAGTTTCTTATCTGTAGAAGCAGTACATTTAAAAGTTGGAACTTTTTTCTCATTGATGTCTCCTTTGAAATAATTTTCTTTGCTGCTAGGTTTTTAGTCTGTTTTAGAATCTCACTTGAGTGTGCCCAAGCATCCATAGTTGACTTCATTACAGTTATGATGGATTGAAATAGAGCTCAGAGTATTTTTTACCCCATTGGGAGATATTTCAGACCAAAGCATGTGTTAGGATAGTGAATAAAGTTCCATGACTTAGATAAGAAAATTTACTTTAGTAGTATATATTTATGTCGGTATCTAGAAGTAGTTTTTACACATAATGAACTAAGGATGTAAAACTGACAGATCTGTTGAGATACTGACATATTGCTGAAATTAAAGCAAACTGGCCTTAACCAGTCATTCGTATGTGTGACTGAATTTCCAACAGAAAAGCAAAAGTTGCTAGAGTCTGTCAGTGATTGATGATATTTTTTACATTGACAGTGTAGTTTTAGAACATTGAGGGACATCTCAAAACAATGAGATTAATATTTTTTCAGGTAAATAAACAGTTCCTAGTGCCTGGTAACGGGACACAAACTGGACCAAGGAGGGACACTGTAGGTTCTGAGGTTTCAGATGATGACTCTAAAATGGTCATTTGTGAAGAAGCAGCAGGAGATGTACACATAGACACCGCTCCCATTAAAACAGGTAAGTATATCTTGTTCAGGTAATGGCTGCAGCTGAGCCAGGTACAGTGAATTGCTGTTTTTTCAGTAAATAGAATGACGTTATGAATCCTGAATTAAGTGTAAATGGTATTTTAGGGAATAAAGATATGTCACAGGGAGGGAATGAGTGAGGAAAGACTGACAAAGAGAATATATGTCAGAGGTGGAGGGAACGAGAAGTGGGAGACCAAATTGGAGGTGGAAGGATGGAATGAAAAAGATTTTGAGTGATTGGGGCCTGAACATACAGGAGGGTGAAAGGCGTGCAAGGAATAGAGTGAGTTGGAACGATGTGGTATATTGGGGTCTACATGCTGTCAATGGATTGAACCAGGGCATGTGAAGCATCTGGGGTAAACTTTTCTGCGTTTGGAGTAAACCATGGAAAGTTTTGTGGGGCCTTGATGTGAAAAGGGAGCTGTGGTTTCGATGCATTTCACATGACAGGTAGAGACAGAGCGAATGTGACCTTTGTTGTCTTTTCCTAGTGCTACCTCATGCACGCACGGGGGGAGTGGAGTACAATTTCATGTGTGGTGGGATGGCGATGGGAATGGATGAAGGCAGCAAGTATGAATATGTACATGTTCATATATGTATATGTCTGTGTATGTATATGTTGAAATGTATAGGTATGTATATGTGAATGGATGGGTGTTTATGTATATACATGTGTAAGTGGGTGGGTTGGGCCATTCTTTCATCCGTTTCCTTGTGCTGCCTTGCTAACACGGGAGACAGGGACAAAGTATGATGAATAGATAGATAAAAGTGAATAAGTATTAAACTTAAGAATAGGAGTTTTATGTACTACTTACTTTGTGATGAAGATCCCAATGGAATGTTAACCATCTTGAGAAAAGCTGGATTTATA
This sequence comes from Panulirus ornatus, assembly GCF_036320965.1. Classification (NCBI taxonomy): domain Eukaryota; kingdom Metazoa; phylum Arthropoda; class Malacostraca; order Decapoda; family Palinuridae; genus Panulirus; species Panulirus ornatus. The sequence continues at coordinate 17,669,475 of NC_092276.1, forward strand.
ATCATGGAGGAGGCTGGAAATGGTGTAGAAGACACAGAAATGAAGAATGAAAACATGAGTATTGCAATGATGAAATGAATGCAGTGGATGCTCACTTAACTGTGTTAATGGGGCAGTCAATAAGCAGAGTAAAACAGAATTGGCAATTAGTTGGTGGTACCTACATATTTTGGTTGGTAGGCAGTTTGTGGGTCTGTAGGCGCATGTTACGATTTGAAGTCGCACCAAATGTTTTAAAGCATTATTTGGTTATACTACACATCTCGAGTTGAGTGGGCCCACTCCCATGCCATGCCACAGAGCAGCAATGAATATTTATAGCATTGATCTACAAACTCACTTCATAATGGTGATGTATGCAGAAAAATAAAGTAAAACCAAAACCTGCAATATACAGTATACAGTAGCACTCCATGACTATTGATTGTATCCACACCATGCATTCGCATGTTTCTCACTTGACACCGGCAGTGTCACACTGCAGTGCTACTAGCCCAGTGAAAATCACATTTTTCCAAACATAATACTTTGTAAGTTAAGAAAGGTGTGAATAAACCATGCAAGTTTTTCTAAAGATGACATAAATCAGTTTTGTATAAAGCAAGAAGTCTTTGTGTATAGTAGCCAAGTTGGTGAAAAACTTCATCTGTGTTGAAAAAAAATTGCTTTATTTAAAATCTTCATTGTTCATCTATGTGTAAAATTTTGTTACGTTATTGATCATATTTTTATGCCCTATCCCTACATGGTTTTGCAGGATACTGTGTTTTCACACTTGCTCTTGTCTGCTGCAGGATACTATGTTTTCACACTTGCTCTTGTCTGTCTGTCTGTCTGTCTATAGATACCTTGTTGGTTGCATGATAACTTAAGAACAGTACATGGTCAAAACTTCATTCTTATGCAATATTTAGTCCTTGTGGAGATGTCAAACTGATTAGATTTTGGTGTACATAGTTATGTAAATATGCAAATTAGAAAAAGTGTTTGAGCTTAGGAATGCTAGTAAATGGAAACTTCAAATATTTGATGTATGTGTATTAAGTGAAAGCATATATCATGGCATAAAACTGTGTGCAAATTAATGAGTTTTTTTGTGGTAGGACAACAGTCAATGCATGTACCTAGTATTAAATCATTTTGTTTTTATTATATTTTTAGGATGTGCATTACAACATTGTTTGCTGTTTTCACAGACACCAGCAATGAGATAGATTTAGCATGTAAGGAACGAGTTGGAGATTCAGATTCAGAAACTCAAAGTGACACAGAAGTTAGCGAACGATTACGAAGACCTTATTCTCCTCAAGGGGGAGACATAAAGTACAAGCCCAAAGCCATTAAGGGAAGGTAAGTTATTCGTCTTCACATTTGCCATGTTGATATATTTGGATTATGAATTTAATGTTCAACACCCATATATATATATATATATATATATATATATATATATATATATATATATATATATATTTTTTTTTTTTTTTTTTTTTATACTTTGTCGCTGTCTCCCGCGTTTGCGAGGTAGCGCAAGGAAACAGACGAAAGAAATGGCCCAACCCCCCCCCCCCCATACACATGTACATACACACGTCCACACACGCAAATATACATACCTACACAGCTTTCCATGGTTTACCCCAGACGCTTCACATGCCTTGCTTCAATCCACTGACAGCACGTCAACCCCTGTATACCACATGACTCCAATTCAATCTATTTCTTGCCCTCCTTTCACCCTCCTGCATGTTCAGGCCCCGATCACACAAAATCTTTTTCACTCCATCTTTCCACCTCCAATTTGGTCTCCCTCTTCTCCTCGTTCCCTCCACCTCCGACACATATATCCTCTTGGTCAATCTCTCCTCACTCATTCTCTCCATGTGCCCAAACCATTTCAAAACACCCTCTTCTGCTCTCTCAACCACGCTCTTTTTATTTCCACACATCTCTCTTACCCTTACGTTACTTACTCGATCAAACCACCTCACACCACACATTGTCCTCAAACATCTCATTTCCAGCACATCCATCCTCCTGCGCACATCTCTATCCATAGCCCACGCCTCACAACCATACAACATTGTTGGAACCACTATTCCCTCAAACATACCCATTTTTGCTTTCCGAGATAATGTTCTCGACTTCCACACATTTTTCAAGGCTCCCAAAATTTTCGCCCCCTCCCCCACCCTATGATCCACTTCCGCTTCCATGGTTCCATCCGCTGACAGATCCACTCCCAGATATCTAAAACACTTCACTTCCTCCAGTTTTTCTCCATTCAAACTCACCTCCCAATTGACTTGACCCTCACCCCTACTGTACCTAATAACCTTGCTTATTCACATTTACTCTCAACTTTCTTCTTCCACACACTTTACCAAACTCAGTCACCAGCTTCTGCAGTTTCTCACATGAATCAGCCACCAGCGCTGTATCATCAGCGAACAACAACTGACTCACTTCCCAAGCTCTCTCATCCCCAACAGACTTCATACTTGCCCCTCTTTCCAGGACTCTTGCATTTACCTCCCTTACAACCCCATCCATAAACAAATTAAACAACCATGGAGACATCACACACCCCTGCCGCAAACCTACATTCACTGAGAACCAATCACTTTCCTCTCTTCCTACACGTACACATGCCTTACATCCTCGATAAAAACTTTTCACTGCTTCTAACAACTTGCCTCCCACACCATATATTCTTAATACCTTCCACAGAGCATCTCTATCAACTCTATCATATGCCTTCTCCAGATCCATAAATGCTACATACAAATCCATTTGCTTTTCTAAGTATTTCTCACATACATTCTTCAAAGCAAACACCTGATCCACACATCCTCTACCACTTCTGAAACCGCACTGCTCTTCCCCAATCTGATGCTCTGTACATGCCTTCACCCTCTCAATCAATACCCTCCCATATAATTTACCAGGAATACTCAACAAACTTATACCTCTGTAATTTGAGCACTCACTCTTATCCCCTTTGCCTTTGTACAATGGCACTATGCACGCATTCCGCCAATCCTCAGGCACCTCACCATGAGTCATACATACATTAAATAACCTTACCAACCAGTCAACAATACAGTCACCCCCTTTCTTAATAAATTCCACTGCAATACCATCCAAACCTGCTGCCTTGCCGGCTTTCATCTTCCGCAAAGCTTTTACTACCTCTTCTCTGTTTACCAAATCATTTTCCCTAACCCTCTCACTTTGCACACCACCTCGACCAAAACACCCTATATCTGCCACTCTGTCATCAGACACATTCAACAAACCTTCAAAATACTCATTCCATCTCCTTCTTACATCACCGCTACTTGTTATCACCTCCCCATTTACGCCCTTCACTGAAGTTCCCATTTGCTCCCTTGTCTTACGCACCCTATTTACCTCCTTCCAGAACATCTTTTTATTCTCCCTAAAATTTACTGATAGTCTCTCACCCCAACTCTCATTTGCCCTTTTTTTCACCTCTTGCACCTTTCTCTTGACCTCCTGTCTCTTTCTTTTATACTTCTCCCACTCAATTGCATTTTTTCCCTGCAAAAATCGTCCAAATGCCTCTCTCTTCTCTTTCACTAATACTCTTACTTCTTCATCCCACCACTCACTACCCTTTCTAAACAGCCCACCTCCCACTCTTCTCATGCCACAAGCATCTTTTGCGCAATCCATCACTGATTCCCTAAATACATCCCATTCCTCCCCCACTCCCCTTACTTCCATTGTTCTCACCTTTTTCCATTCTGTACACAGTCTCTCCTGGTACTTCCCCACACAGGTCTCCTTCCCAAGCTCACTTACTCTCACCACCTTCTTCACCCCAACATTCACTCCTCTTTTCTGAAAACCCATACTAATCTTCACCTTAGCCTCCACAAGATAATGATCAGACATCCCTCCAGTTGCACCTCTCAGCACATTAACATCCAAAAGTCTCTCTTTCGCACGCCTGTCAATTAACACGTAATCCAATAACGCTCTCTGGCCATCTCTCCTACTTACATAAGTATACTTATGTATATCTCGCTTTTTAAACCAGGTATTCCCAATCATCAGTCCTTTTTCAGCACATAAATCTACAAGCTCTTCACCATTTCCATTTACAACACTGAACACCCCATGCATACCAATTATTCCCTCAACTGCCACATTACTCACCTTTGCATTCAAATCACCCATCACTATAACCCGGTCTCGTGCATCAAAACCGCTAACACACTCATTTAGCTGCTCCCAAAACACTTGCCTCTCATGATCTTTCTTCTCATGCCCAGGTGCATATGCACCAATAATCACCCACCTCTCTCCATCAACTTTCAATTTTACCCATATTAATCGAGAATTTACTTTCTTACATTCTATCACATACTCCCACAACTCCTGTTTCAGGAGTATTGCTACTCCTTCCCTTGCTCTTGTCCTCTCACTAACCCCTGACTTCACTCCCCAGACATTTCCAAACCACTCTTCCCCTTTACCCTTGAGCTTCGTTTCACTCAGAGCCAAAACATCCAGGTTCCTTTCCTCAAACATACTACCTATCTCTCCTTTTTTCACATCTTGGTTACATCCACACACATTTAGGCACCCCACTCTGAGCCTTCGAGGAGGATGATCACTCCCCGCGTGACTCCTTCTTCTGTTTCCCATTTTAGAAAGTTAATACAAGGAGGGGAGGATTTCCGGCCCCCCGCTCCCGTCCCCTCTAGTCGCTTTCTACGACACGCGAGGAATACGTGGGAAGTATTCTTTCACCCCTATCCCCAGGGATAATATACATATATATATACATATACACACACACACACACACATATGCACATACACACACACACACACACATACATATATATACATATGAAAAATGTTCATATTTTATTTATTTATTATACTTTGTTGCTGTCTCCCGCGTTTGCTACTATTTTCTGTGAAAAGATCTTAAGAAATTCTTCTTCAGTTTCCACCAGGCGTAAGACCTCCATCTAAGTTATATTCAAGTACTATTCACATTGCAACTAAGAGAAGTAAAGCAGCTTTGTAAAGGTTATTCCCTGGTGGACTCATCTTTAGGGACAAAGTTTGGAGCAAAGCAAAACTACTTTTTGTGGTCATCTTAGTAATTGTAATGTGTGGTCCAATGTCTCTGGTTACCATACCTACAAAATCACAAAGATCTGATTGAAAAGGGCCAGCAAAGATACTTAGATTAAAAGAACTGAGCTACAATTAATGGTGAAGGGTTACAGATTTTTGCACTACAGAGATAAGAGGAGATAAGGATGACTTGACTCCAGCCTTCAAAATCAGTCAGATGACGTTGACTGTGAAAACATTTTCATATGATACAGCCCATAGTAACTACAAACCAAAAAAAGTTGGGCAAGAAGCTGCAGGGTGAGGATGTAAAGAAGTACTTTTTTATGTGTACATGTGGTGAATAATTGGAACTGACTTTCAATCAGATCTATATATATATATATAGAATATGTGTAATGGTGTATGTAAGGAGGCATGTATGAGCAGGGATAATTGGAGACTTTTTTGCTGTAGCCATCTCTTGATGGGAGTTCCTGGAGGGAACAGGCTTTGGAGTTATAGATAGATATATAAAGATAGATTTTCAATTTTTAGTGTGTCCACAGTTTTTCAGAGTATTATTATTGATGGAAAAGTTTTTATGGTATTAAAAGCTTTTAAATTATTTTGATTCCTTCAGAAAAGTGTAGGACCAGTTAAATGATTGTGCTGAGTTTGAATCACTTAAAGTATGGTAGATGACAACTTGTGCTGTGAGTTTGAATCACATAAAGTATGGTAGGTGACAATTGGGATTTTGTAAAGAAAGTCTAAGCCATAATAGAACTTTTGGAGATTAAATATGTCTTTTAAGGATAGCATTGGGCTAATTATGTGTGATGTATTTATGGAAAGGTTGTAGTGGTAACAGGATTAGAAGCAGTGGAAAAGAGACCAAATGATTGAAGATGTTAGAGAGTGTCATTGACCTTAGGAGAGAATAAAAAGATGTTGGAAGCAGATAAGGAAGTGATAAGAGGCAGAAAAGTGCAAAATAGGTAGAGTATTTTGAATAACTGTTGAGTGCATTAAGTGCAAAAGAAATAGAGTATTTTGAATAACTGTTGAGTGCATTAAGTGCAAAAGAGATAGAGTATTTTGAATAACTGTTGAGTGCATTACATGATAAGATGACATGTGGTGCATTTAGGATGAGATGGTGTGAGAGCTTTGAGATGAAATACCATGAATAGAGAGGGAGTAGTGAAAGCCTTGCATTAGATAAAGTGTTGCAAGAACGGCAAGGGTGGATGGGATTTTAGTCAGTTTCTTATTTAAGGGGGTGACAGTGCTGTTGATTGGTTAGTCTTGTTGTTAATCATTTGGACTTAGGCAAGGTGGGTGAGGAATGGCTGAATGCATTTATAGTACGATTTTAGTAATTCAGAGGAAACAATAGTGAATGTTTGAATTACGTAGGTCAGATATGCATGATAAGGTGTTTTGGAGCGCTGTGATTGAGAGGGTGGAAGCATGCACTAAACATCAGGTTGGGAGAAGCTGTGGTTTGAGGAGAGGCAGAGAATGTGTTGATTAGGTTTTTGTCAGACAAATTTGTTTGTCAAAGCAAACACCTGTTCCACACATCCCCTACCACTCCTGAAACCACCACTTTCCTCCTCTGTCTGCTCTGTGCATGTAATCACCGTCTCATTTTCCATTTCCACACAATTTACAAGGTACTCACAACAAACTTATACCTCTGTAATTAGACCTTTCAGCCTTTGGCCCCCCCTTGCCTTTTTACAGGGGCTTTGTACATGCATTTTTCCAGTATTCAGGTACCTCCCCATGATCCACATATATATTGAAGATCCAAATTAACTGATCAGCAACACAGTCACCCCTTTAATAAGAAAGTCATCTGCAGTGCCATCCTCTCCAGGCACAGCCACATTTCATCTTATGCAAGGCTTTCATCACCTCTTCTGTCTTCACCAAACCATTTGCCATAACTCTCATTTCTCATACTCTGCCAACCTAAGCACCCTACATATACCACCCTGTCATTCAGTAATCCTTCAGAGTACTTACTTAACTCTTCTTTATCTTATTACTAGTTATCATTTACTCGTTTCCCCCAAAAAGAATCTCTTCAAAAGTATATTTTGCGCATTGTTTACACTGGGGATTTTAGAAGCTTTGTAGATATGTTAGCACAATGCATTGAAAAAATTGATCAGTGATTATTATGTTTTATCATGTAAGATAAATCATTGTATGTTGTGATCAGTATGATTCATGGATAATATTTTCATAAAGTAAAAATATAAAAGTATGTAATATTACCATTTGCATCAGTGAGACACCTGTTTCAAGTTCAGGCTGGCACTGGCAACACTTTCTCTCCACTTATGCTGGATACATCTATCGTATGCAGACAGCTTTCAGTGCTAGAAAAGTCATTGTCAAAAGATTCACTTTATAGATGATCTGCAGACAGATCATCATTGTCAAACTTTTATGGGGAGGTATTTGAAGTGAGAGAGTCATGGAAAATGGGTTGGTGAAAAGATCATGAAGTCCTTGTTATCTATCTATGTATCTTTATCTCTGATGTCCATTCCCTTCGGTAACTCCCATCAAGGTGTGGCCACAAAACGAGTCTCCATGTATCCATGTTCTTACATGTCTTCCTCACAACACCATTCCACACATTCTTCCTGTTTCTCTCCCTCCAGTATTCCTCCACCTATTTTGCCCATGTCATAGGTGGTCTTCCACTCACACCAACCCTTTCAATTGTACTATCTTACACTCTCCCTGTAAACTCCCAGTCTTGCATTCTTTCCACATGCCCAGACCACCTCAAAGTATTATGTTTCACTCATTCTAACACTCCTCAATTCATGCTCTTTGCTGTCCTTGCCATACCACATATCTCATGCACCCTTTCATTTATTTCTTCATTCCATCTAGTCACAACACATGCTCCTCTCGAATAGCTTATTTCCGCATCCTGGATTCTTGACGTCTGTGCCTCATTCCATGTCCATGTTTCGGCTGCATAGGTCAGGGTTGGGAGGATTATGCTATCCCTTAATCCTTTTTTCTTTGTAATCCTTTCTTTATTTCCATACTTAAACCTGTACCCTTCATTATTCTGTTAAGGCACCCAGTGACTCTTCAACCCTGTACTGCTCTCTCCCTTATCTCCTTCCATATCACCACACTTACCCAAGATACCTCCCAGATACTTAAATTCCCACACTTCTTCCATTCTTTTCCCCCATATCTGCAGCACAATTTAGGACAATGTCTTCTTTCACTCAATATGTTTTCAAAATCTGTATTTTCACTCCATTTTCTTTCAAACAACCTGACTTTAGACTGTGTTTTTACTTGCATTTACCTTCAGTCTCCTCCTTTAGACTTTATTTTTACATTGAGTGGGAGATGTATAAAAGAAAGAGACAGGAGGTCAAGAGAAAGGTGCAAGAGGTGAAAAAGAGGGCAAATGAGAGTTGGGGTGAGAGAGTATCATTAAATTTTAGGGAGAATAAAAAGATGTTCTGGAAGGAGGTAAATAAAGTGCGTAAGACAAGGGAGCAAATGGGAACTTCAGTGAAGGGCCCAAATGGGGAGGTGATAACAAGTAGTGGTGATGTGAGAAGGAGATGGAGCGAGTATTTTGAAGGTTTGTTGAATGTGTTTGATGATAGAGTGGCAGATATAGGGTGTTTTGGTCGAGGTGGTGTGCAAAGTGAGAGGGTTAGGGTAAATGATTTGGTAAACAGAGAAGAGGTAGTAAAAGTTTTGCGGAAGATGAAAGCCAGCAAGGCAGCAGGTTTGGATGGTATTGCAGTGGAATTTATTAAAAAAGGGGGTGACTGTATTGTTGACTGGTTGGTAAGGTTATTTAATGTATGTATGACTCATGGTGAGGTGCTTAAGGATTGGCAGAATGCGTGCATAGTGCCATTGTACAAAGGCAAAGGGGATAAGAGTGAGTGCTCAAATTACAGGGGTATAAGTTTTTTGAGTATTCCTGGTAAATTATATGGGAGGTTATTGATTGAAAGGGTGAAGGCATGTACAGAGCATCAGATTGGGGAAGAGCAGTGTGGTTTCAGAAGTGGTAGAGGATGTGTGGATCAGGTGTTTGCTTTGAAGAATGTATGTGAGAAATACTTAGAAAAGCAAATGGATTTGTATGTAGCATTTATGGATCTGGAGATGGCATATGATAGAGTTGATAGAGATGCTCTGTGGAAGGTATTAAGAATATATGGTGTGGGTGGCAAGTTGTTGGAAGCAGTGAAAAGTTTTTATCGAGGATGTAAGGCATGTGTACTTGTAGGAAGAGAGGAAAGTGATTGGTTCTCAGTGAATGTAGGTTTGCGGCAGGGGTGTGTGATGTCTCCATGGTTGTTTAATTTGTTTATGGATGGGGTTGTTAGGGAGGTGAATGCAAGAGTTTTGGAAAGAGGGGCAAGAATGAAGTCTGTTGTGGATGAGAGAGCTTGGGAAGTGAGTCAGTTGTTGTTCGCTGATGATACAGCGCTGGTGGCTGATTCATGTGAGAAACTGCAGAAGCTGGTGACTGAGTTTGGTAAAGTGTGTGAAAGAAGAAAGTTAAGAGTAAATGTAAATAAGAGCAATGTTGTTAGGTACAGTAGGGATGAGGGTCAAGTCAATTGGGAGGTAAGTTTGAATGGAGAAAAACTGGAGGAAGTAAAGTGTTTTAGATATCTGGGAGTGGATCTGGCAGCGGATGGAACCATGGAAGTGGAAGTGAATCATTGGGTGGTGGAGGGGGCGAAAATCCTGGGAGCCTTGAAGAATGTGTGGAAGTCGAGAACATTATCTCGGAAAGCAAAAATGGGTATGTTTGAAGGAATAGTGGTTCCAACAATGTTTTATGGTTGTGAGGCGTGGGCTATGGATAGAGTTGTGCGCAGGAGGGTGGATGTGCTGGAAATGAGATGTTTGAGGACAATGTGTGGTGTGAGGTGGTTTGATCGAGTAAGTAATGTAAGGGTAAGAGAGATGTGTGGAAATAAAAAAAGCGTGGTTGAGAGAGCAGAAGAGGGTGTTTTGAAATGGTTTGGGCACATGGAGAGAATGAGTGAGGAAAGATTGACCAAGAGGATATATGTGTCGGAGGTGGAGGGAACGAGGAGAAGTGGGAGACCAAATTGGAGGTGGAAAGATGAAGTGAAAAAGATTTTGAGTGATCGGGGCCTGAACATGCAGGAGGGTGAAAGGCGTGCAAGGAATAGAGTGAATTGGATCGATGTGGAATACCGGGGTTGGCGTGCTGTCAGTGGATTGAATCAGGGCATGTGAAGCGTCTGGGGTAAACCATGGAAAGCTGTGTATGTATGTATATTTGCGTGTGTGGAAGTATGTATATACATGTGTATGGGGGTGGGTTGGGCCATTTCTTTCATCTGTTTCCTTGTGCTACCTCGCAAACGCGGGAGACCGACAAAAAAAGAAAAAAAAAAAATTTACCTTCTATCTCCTCCACTTACACGCATCATAAAACACACTTACAACACTTCTGCAACTCCTCTTCACAATCCGCAAATAGCACAGTATCATCTGCAAACAGGCTTGACACTAGCTTTCATATCTCTTTGCCACACTCCATCTCTAGGCCCCTTTTCCTTAGTTTTGCTATATTAAAAAGCCACCGTGAAATCATACAGCCCTGCCTCACACCTATGTGTACCCCAAAACTTTCGCTCAGCACTCCATCCACTCTAACACTTGTATTTACTCATCTATAGAAGGCTTTTACACCATTCAACAATTTCCCCTATACCATATATCCTGAACACATCCCACAAAGCATTTCACATGACTCTGTCATACACTTCTCCAGAGCCATAAAAGCTGCATAGAACTTCTTACCTTTTGCTAATTACTTTTCCATGGCCATCTCTACTTCTAAAATCTGATCCACACATCCCCTACCTTTCCTAAAACCCCCTTGCCCTTCACTTATTCTGCATTCAATCACTTCCATCACTGTCACTTAATATTCTTGTGTTCACATTTTCTGGTATACTTAACATACTTGTTCCCCTATAATTGCTACATACATCCTTCATACTGTTTCCTTTGAATAAAGGAACAATAAAAGCTTTCACCTAATCCTCAGGCACAACCTTCTGTGTCCATGCTAAATTAATGAAAGGTGCATCCACTCTACCACACTTTCTCCTCCATACTTCAGCATTTTAGCAATAATCCCTTCCACTCAAGGTACCTGTCTTTCCTTCAGCCTCATTATTGCCTTTCTTACCTCCCTCTTTGCTGAACCTAAGAAAATAGTGTCTCATAACCAGACAGTGGAGTTTTGATAAGCAGTCAATTATGTGGCCTCTTGTGGTAGTTGCATTCAAGTTCTGCTTATTTCTCTGATCTTTTCAGTCCATCTTCACTTCTTTTCTGTTGAATCTAGTCTAAACTTGAGCTTTCTTAGTTTCACCCTTCTTGATCATCAGTCTCAAATACATAACTCACTAAAAACTGGAAATGGGGATAAAAGAAGAAAGACAATTGAGAAGTTGTGGCATGAAAGATTAAAACCTAACTTCTTTTTGGTTAGAGTTACAGTAAACTGACATCATTTTGTATTTATATGTACAGACCATCATTGTCATCCGAGGAGGTAGTGACGCTATATGGCCCAACAGGGTCAGCTCAGCTTGGAGCTGATCAGTTACATGTTGCTGGAAAACCCTCACCTATCCACTTACCTTCCACACCAACACTCCAGATGCCTACAACTTCCACTTTGCAATCTACAGGTAGTGCCTTCAGGTAAGTCAAAATCAGTTATAGAATTTAGTGATGTGCTCCTGATATGTTATGAATCATGGTATTGTTTTTTATTTTCATTGTATTGCATATGATTAGAATGATTTGTAATTAGTGAAGGGCAAGTTGTTATCCAGCATCGCAAAGAAAGTATTGAAAGGAGGTAGTGTTTTTTACCAAGTGTGATTGGGTATTTTGCAGGGAATGGTGCAGTCCACTGTGTTATGTGTTAGTGAAACATGAGTTGTTACAACAGATTGGTACATCAAGTGAAAGCTCTTGAAAACATTTATGGAAGCATATCAAGATACCTACAGGTGTCAAGAATGTTTGTGCCAAGTTTTATGCTTATGCAAGTTATGGAACATGTTTTATTGAAAGCGGGTAAACGCTTGAAACTGCTAAGTCCACAAACTGCCTAGTGCAGTAGCTGGTCAAAGCAGTTCTCTTGCAGGCAGCTGTCTGAGCAAGGCAGCAAACGGTGACTCATCCCTGCCTGATGAAAGGCAGAGCAGATTTTCATCCCTTTTATTTACTACTCAGAGCATCACAAACAAAAATCCTTGAAGTCAGCCATTGTGAACAAAGTTTTGCCACAGCGCAGCAAAACATTACATGATGCAAGCAAACAAATGTTTCTTAGCAGGGGTAGTAACATGTCACAAGTCAATCCCGTGGGTCAAGCGCTGTTGCCATCATTTCAACAAATCTTTTTTCATTCGGCTGTAATCAAGGTTGCTTAATCTTTGCTTGACCTTAATTACACCTTAGGAACATCTTGCTTTCATGGAATAGTCGGCCAAAGTTCACTCAAGATCCTAGCTCAATAAACTTTTTTTATTATTATTTTTTTGTTTAGAGGGGCCCCCCTCTGGCAGAGGGGACCAGGGCAGTTGCCCTTTTTGCCCCCTTATAAATCTCCCTCTGGGAGTGGGTAAGGGATGTAAGGTGTTTAGGGAAGCAGTGCTAGTATGTAGAAGGTGGGAAGTGGGCTGGTGAGAAAGGGTATCGAGTAGGTTGATGATGAGGTAAAGCTCCTAGTGATGGAAGGAATTGCATACGAGTTTCTTGAAGAAGCTGTGAACTGGCAGAGTGCATATGTAATGATTATGTGTAAATGCAAAGGGGGACAAAAATGGATGTTTGAATTATATAGATATGAAGCTTTTCTTTGGAATGGATTATGGATAGGATTGCATCTGAGTTTCTCAAGGAAACTGAGAACTGACAGAGTGCAAATGAAATTTTATGTAGATGGAATATTTGAATTTTGAAGGTACGAATGAATTATAGAGATACAAATCTGTTGAGTGTGTTTGATGATAATGAGAATGTGGTGATTTAGAAGGCTGTCATACACAGAGCATCTGGCTTGGGAAGAGCAGTGTAGTCTGAGATGAAGAGGGTGTCTTTGTCAAGTGTTTTCTTATGGAAGGTGCTACATATTTATGAAGTGGAAAGCTATTAAATGGGAGATTAAGGAGTATGTGCTAGTGGGAAGGGGAAAGGATGAGTAGTTTCTTTTGAAAGTGGATCTTCATCAAGGGTATGTGTTTTCATCAAGGCTATTTAATTTGTTATGAATTAGGTGATGAGGGAAGTAAATATGGGGATTACAGGGCAAGAGATAGGGCTTCGGTATACTGGAAGGTAAACTGGTTGCTGTTTTTAGGTGACACAGTTGTTGTGACAGACTCCAGGAAGAAGCCTCAGAAGCTGGTAATAGTGCATGAGAGTGTATGAGAATAGGAAATTGAACATTACATTAAACAAAAATAAGTTGGTGGGGTGCATTGGGAAGTTGAGACAGGATAGTTTGAATGTGAGTGGGGAGGACTTGAAGGAAGTGGATTACTTTAGGTTCCGTGAAGTGGACCAATCATATATGGAGTTGTGACAGATGATATCAGTCACAGGGTGGAAGTGGAGGTCAAATAGTGTGTTGAAAGAAGGGTTATTATTTTTTAAGGTAATTGTGGGTATATCTGAAGGTACATTGGAACCAGCATTGTTGTATGGATGTTATGCAGTCTTTTTGAATGCAAAGTAAATAAAAAGTATAAATGAACTAGTAATTAGATGATTAAGCATTGTATGTGATATGGGGTGGGTTGATCATGTAAGGAATAGCATTGTCAGAGATTTTTGGTAACCATAAAAATGACAGGTTTTTAGCAGAAAGCTTTGTTCATACATTTTACTTAGTGTGAAGTTCTGCAGTTGCATCATAATGTGGTGATTTGCTATTACACAACATGAGGCACACCTTTTAAAATATTTGGAATTAAATTTTATGATTGTGTCATTAGCCTAACATGGCAGACATTTTTGGAATGCTTTGTCTGTCATTGTCATCAGGGTGTCTCTTCTCTCTGTCTATCATCTGTTATTAGAAATCTCTCTTGGACTTACAAATTTACCTTGGTCATAGCTTGAAAAGACTGAATGAGATACTCATGAAACTTACATACTTTCGTTTCTTGCCCATACTTTTCTATTGCTCTATATCTCTAATGCCCATTCCCCACAAAAGCTCCTATCACGGGGATGACCAAAGAAAAAGCGTCTACCCTTATCTCTGTCCTTACATGTCTCCCTCGCATACACCATTCCAAGCACTCTCCCACCCTTTTTTCCTTCCAGTACTTTCATTCTGTTTCCCCATGTCATAGGTGGTCTTCCTCTCAAGCCATCCCCTTTTATTATGCTATCATAACACTCTCCTTGTAAACTTGCCATCTTGCATTTTTTTCCGCATGCCCAAGCCACCTCAAAGTATTACATTTCACCCACTCTTACCACTCCACATTCCCTTTGCATTTCCTACCTTACTAAATCTCTCATACATCCTCTCATTTCTTTCTTCATTACATTTAGTCTTACCACATGCTCCTTTCACTTAGCTCATTTCCATCGCCTGGATCCTTGCTTTTTGTAAGTTGGGCCTCCTTATAAAAATGTTTAACCTGGAATTTAATGTGCTCTTTATTTGAAAAGAATACTACCTTTGGCCATAGAACTTGGTACAGATATTTTTGATATTTTCCAAACAGTATTTCTACCCATTCTTATTTCAGTTTCAATTCATATGTGCTGCAGGCATCACAAGTGTTCTGTAGAGTACCCTTCTAGCTTTATACAGTGTTTTTATAGATACTTAGAATAATATTATCATTATCATAAATTGCATTCCAATTAATGATTTCATGCTTTTCACAGGTCCATGCCTCCATCTCCCAAAGTTCGGAATGTGGGTGACAATAACATGTTGCAACAAGAGAATGACAAAGTGACAGTGTCTGGTGGCAATCTTGGAACAAATATCAAAATAATCAGCAATGTTTCCTCTCCAGCAGGGCAGAGGACAGTTATGAAAACTAACCAAATCAAGTCCATCCACAACCTTACCATTTTATTAATGTAAAAAATAAAAAAAAAAAAAAAAAAAAAAAAAAAAAAAAAAAAAAAAAAAAAAAAAAAAAAAAAAAAAAAAAAAAAAAAAAAAAAAAAAAAAAAAAAAAAAAAAAAAAAAAAAAAAAAAAAAAAAAAAAACGGGAGGATTTCCAGCCCCCCGCTCCCTCCTCTTTTAGTCGCCTTCTACGACACGCAGGGAATACGCGGGAAGTATTCTTTCTCCCCTATCCCCAGGGATAATATATATATATATATTATATATATATATATAATATATATATTCTTGACCAGACTATCCCCTACTGTACATTTACATTGCCTTATCAATTGAAAAGACTCATTCGTGAGCTTTTTCCAAAGGTTTTGTCATACCACACACCATTCTTACATCTTCATTCCATATCAGTCCTGATGATTCTAACTATGAAATGAAAGTTACCCACTGCAACTCTTATTTTGATCTATCCTGTATGAATTTGGGCTTCTCACATCAGCACTGAGATATCTGGACCTTTGTGCAAGGTTCTTGCATTCCCAGCTCATAAATTTTTCCCATTCACAAAGCTTTTTCTATGTCCTTTCAGTTTTCCTCAGCTTTCCCACTATAATCTTTACTGAACTTTACTCTTGATATCAAAAACTCATGCTAAATTTCCAATTCATGTTCCTCACCATGCAAACTGATATTAAATCAAGATCTTGTATCCCTTTTAAAAATAGTGCTAACTTTTATTTGCATTACCTTTCAGCATCCTCATCCTGTCTTATCCTATATTCATTTTTGAAATGGCCCACCATTCTCCCCTGTTCTTCTTCATTTGACTAAAAGGTCTTCATTTGCACACTGCTGTGTGGCAACTCCCATTGTTTCTCCATGATTTAGTAATACACTACAATCAACCAAGCTCTTATCCCACCTAATGCCCCTTCCATAAAGACGTTAAACAATCATTGCGCTGTCACACTCCCACATATATTTCAATCTACTTGCTCTAACTCCACACACTCTCACACATGAACAACAGTACTTCAACTGTAAAAGCTCTCGGCAGCTTCATGAATACCATATAGAGCCAGAACTTCCCATGTGTATCACCTAATTACTGTAAGTAATTAAATCATTATCATGATGAATGACAGGTAGAGGGTCTGGAGGAGCAGCAGCAGTAGTGACAAACCCTCCTGCTACTGGATCTCTGGCGGCCATAACTCTTCCAGTACAGCAACTGTCACCTCCACAGCAGCAGCAGCAGCAGCAGCAGCAGCAGAAAGTTAAAGCACAAGTTGCAAATATTCCTCTTGGTGCTGGAGGTGCAGGCATAAATGGAGGGGGCATTGATGATGAAGAATTAGATGATAAGCCAAAGTTTATCCTTGCCCCAACACCTGCACAGCTTGGCAAGGCCCCACGGCAGAAGAGGACTGAACTCTGCAGGTAGGTTAAGTGTTAGTGTTATGTCAGTGTTTTGAAAATGAAAACAGAAATTAGAAAGAAAATTTTGTCTCACATCCTGATAGATATCTCTTGTTCATTGGGGGGAAGTATTAGATTCAATAGGATCCCTGTGTAACCCTCATCTTGGAGTTGCAGGGTCCTGTAGGCTTCTTTTCTTCCCTAACCTACTTAACGTACCTATGAGTATCCACAACAAAATTTTTGTCATGGTAGCAGGGTTAGCCATCTATCTATCTATATCTCTGACGCCCATTCCATCTGGGAACTCCCATCAGGGGGTGGCCACAGCGAAAACAATCTCCACTTATCCCTTCCTTGCATGCCTCCTTCACATACACCATTCCATGCATTCTTCCACTATCTCTCTCCCTCAGTATTCCTCCACCCTATTTTCCCATGTCGTCAGGTGGTCTTCCACTCACACCAACCCCTTTAATTGAAGTATCTTACACTATCCTTATAAACTTCCACTCATGCATCTCACCCCTTGACTTATGTGATGAAAGATGATTTCTCATGTTTACTTCTCCTTGTCCCATCTCTTTTCTTGCTTGCTGTTTTAATGCTATTTTTCAGCACCTACTCTCCAGCATAGTCATCTATTCTAGGTTCATCCAATTAGTCTTCTGCCTATAGTCTAATCTTCCTTTGAATGTTTCTTCATACACTTAATGTAAATTTAAATTTCTTAGATCACCTGGTACTGCATTGAATAATTTTTTAACTTTTTTTTTTACTCATCTCTCTTACCCTTACGTTACTTACTCGATCAAACCACCTCACACCACACATTGTCCTCAAACATCTCATTTCCAGCACATCCATCCTCCTGCGCACAACTCTATCCATAGCCACGCCTCGCAACCATACAACATTGTTGGAATACTATTCCTTCAAACATACCCATTTTTGCTTTCCGAGATAATGTTCTCGACTTCCACACATTCTTCAAGGCTCCCAGGATTTTCGCCCCCTCCCCCACCCTATGATCCACTTCCGCTTCCATGGTTCCATCCGCTGCCAATCCACTCCCAGATATCTAAAACACTTTACTTCCTCCAGTTTTGCTCCATTCAAACTTACCTCCCAATTGACTTGACCCTCAACCCTACTGTACCTAATAACCTTGCTCTTATTCACATTTACTCTTAACTTTCTTCTTCCACACACTTTACCAAACTCAGTCACCAGCTTCTGCAGTTTCTCACATGAATCAGCCACCAGCGCTGTATCATCAGTGAACAACAACTGACTCACTTCCCAAGCTCTCTCATCCCCAACAGACTTCATACTTGCCCCTCTTTCCAAAACTCTTGCATTCACCTCCCTAACAACCCCATCCATAAACAAATTAAACAACCATGGAAACATCACACACCCCTGCCGCAAACCTACATTCACTGAGAACCAATCACTTTCCTCTCTTCTTACACGTACACATGCCTTACATCCTCGATAAAAACTTTTCACTGCTTCTAACTACTTGCCTCCCACACCATATATTCTTAATACCTTCCACAGAGCATCTCTATCAACTCTATATATCTATCTATCTATATATATCTCTTGACACCTGTTCCCACCTGGAACTCTCACATGGGGGTGGCCATGGCTGTAAAGCCTCCTTAGCTAGTGAACTACAATGCTGCTTCGTAGTACATAATGTCCAGATAGTGGATGTGTGCAAATGAAGGCAGTGTACAAGTGTTCCTGATACTGCCTTGCTAGGAGCAGTAGTTGTGTATAATGAATAAAATAATGATTTCTAATGTTTCTTTATAAGCTTCCCTGTGACTGGCCCTAAAAGCAGATGAAATGGTCATGAGGCTTTTAGTAGATTTTCTGAAGTTTTTATATTAAAAGAAAAATGTTTGAGAATTAAGAGTAAAATTTAAGCATATTCTGCTATTGTATGCAGACAGAAAACTTTTAATAGAGGTCTCAGAGTATATTAGGTCTTATCTGGTGTTGAATAATTATTTTGAAAGTTTTCCAATGAAATTGACAGACATGGACTTTGTGTGTCAGATTTGTGGAAACCTGCATTTTTTTCATTATTACAGTAGGTACAAAGATTCTTGCAAATTTGGAAATAAAAGTACAGGTAATTACTCTCCTTCAATTACCTGTGACAAAATTTGCCATGATGGCAGGCTAGCCATAACTCTCACAGTACAATGTGTATGTTAGATGTTGCTGTTTCCCTCACCCACCACTCCTCCCCTCATTATATATCTTTCTTGTATAACTATTTTTCAGTGGCTATATCCCAGACATAGTTGTCTATTTCAGACTTATCTGGTGTTGTGTTCATCCATGAATCTAGTTGAATGTTCTGTGGTCATTCCATGTAAATTTCTTAGTTCTGGTGTTTGGCATTCATATATTTTTGTTTGATGCATTTTGACTACATTACCTGGTATTATCTTTCATTTAATGATTCTATATTTACCTTGCTTGGTTGCTTTCAGGTTTAGTATGTTTGTCTGTATACCTTTTGTGTGTTTCTAGGAATTTTTTTTTATACACATTTGTCATTTTCTGTCAGCAAGATAGCACTAGGAGCAGATGAGGAAGTATCCTCATTTGCTCACTTCCACTCCCTGACTGTTATGTTTAATGCACTGTAACCAGAGCTCGCTATCTGCAATCAGGCCCCACAGACCTCTCTGTGGTTTTTCTTAATTGTTTTACATGCCCTGGTTCATTCCATTGACAGTACATTGCACCCTGTAGACCACATCACTCCAGTTTTCTCTGTCCCTTGCATGCCTTGCACTTCACTGCATGTTTAGGATCTAAGCTTTTGAGTATCTTTCACTCTGTCCTTCCACTCTTCCTTAGCTCACCTCATGTTCTTGTTTCCTCCACTACTGACGTGTATAGCATCATAGTCATCCTTTCCACATGTCCAAACCATTTTAGCACACCATCTTCAGCTCTCTCAGGCATACGTGTCTTACTTCCACTCTTCTCTCTTATCCTGTCATTTCTATTTGATTGACTTTCCTTACACCACATGTTGTCCTCAAACATTGTATTTTCAGCCTTTATTTTTTTTTCTTTCTAAGGCCCATGCCTTATATATATTTATTTATTATACTTAATCATTTTCCCACATCAGCGAGGTAGCACCAGGAAACATATGAAGGATGGCCCATCCACTCATATACACACATATATATAATATACATAAACACCCGTACATGCACATACATATACGTATACATATCAACATATATATATATATATATATATATATATATATATATATATATTTTTTTTTTTCATACTATTTGCTGTCTCCCGCATTAGCGAGGTTGCGTTAAGAACAGAGGACTGGACCTTTGAGGGCATATCCTCACCTGGCCCCCTTCTTTGTCCCTTCTTTTGGAAAATTAAAAAAAAAAAAAACGAGGGGAGGATTTCCAGCCCCCGCTCCCTTCCCTTTTAGTCGCCTTCTACGACACGCAGGGAATACGCGGGAAGTATTCTTTCTCCCCTATCCCCAGGGATAATATATATTTATATCTTTTCTTTCTTCTTTTAAACTATCCGCCATTTCCCGCATTAGCGAGGTAGCGTTAAGAACAGAGGACTGGGCCTTTGTGGAATATCCTCACCTGGCCCCCCTCTGTTCCTTCTTTTGGAAAATTAAAAAAAAAGAAAAAAAATGAGAGAGGAGGATTTCCAGCCTCATGCTCCCTCCCCTTTTAGTCGCCTTCTACGACACGCAGGGAATACGTGGGAAATATTCTTCATCCCCTATCCCCAGGGATAATATATTTATATATATATATATATATATATATATATATATATATATATATTATTATTTATTATTTTTTTATTATACTTTGTCGCTGTCTCCCGCGTTTGCGAGGTAGCGCAAGGAAACAGACGAAAGAAATGGCCCAACCCACCCCCATACACATGTATATACATACGTCCACACATGCAAATACACATACCTACACAGCTTTCCATGGTTTACCCCAGATGCTTCACATGCCCTGATTCAATCCACTGACAGCACGTCAACCCCGGTATACCACATCGCTCCAACTCACTCTATTCCTTGCCCTCCTTTCACCCTCCTGCATGTTCAGGCCCCGATCACACAAAATCTTTTTCACTCCATCTTTCCACCTCCAATTTGGTCTCCCTCTTCTCCTCGTTCCCTCCACCTCCGACACATATATTCTCTTGGTCAATCTTTCCTCACTCATTCTCTCCATGTGCCCGAACCATTTCAAAACACCCTCTTCTGCTCTCTCAACCACGCTCTTTTTATTTCCACACATCTCTCTTACCCTTACGTTACTTACTCGATCAAACCACCTCACACCACACATTGTCCTCAAACATCTCATTTCCAGCACATCCATCCTCCTGCGCACAACTCTGTCCATAGCCCACGCCTCGCAACCATACAACATTGTTGGAACCACTATTCCTTCAAACATACCCATTTTTGCTTTCCGAGATAATGTTCTCGACTTCCACACATTCTTCAAGGCTCCCAGAATTTTCGCCCCCTCCCCCACCCTATGATCCACTTCCACTTCCATGGTTCCATCCGCTGCCAGATCCACTCCCAGATATCTAAAACACTTCACTTCCTCCAGTTTTTCTCCATTCAAACTCACCTCCCAATTGACTTGACCCTCAACCCTACTGTACCTAATAACCTTGCTCTTATTCACATTTACTCTTAACTTTCTTCTTTCACACACTTTACCAAACTCATACCAAACTCAGTCACCAGCTTCTGCAGTTTCTCACATGAATCAGCCACCAGCGCTGTATCATCAGCGAACAACAACTGACTCACTTCCCAAGCTCTCTCATCTCCAACAGACTTCATACTTGCCCCTCTTTCCAAAACTCTTGCATTCACCTCCCTAACCACCCCATCCATAAACAAATTAAACAACCATGGAGACATCACACACCCCTGCCGCAAACCTACATTCACTGAGAACCAATCACTTTCCTCTCTTCCTACACGTACACATGCCTTACATCCTCGATAAAAACTTTTCACTGCTTCTAACAACTTGCCTCCCACACCATATATTCTTAATACCTTCCACAGAGCATCTCTATCAACTCTATCATATGCCTTTTCCAGATCCATAAATGCTACATACAAATCCATTTGCTTTTCTAAGTATTTCTCACATACATTCTTCAAAGCAAACACCTGATCCACACATCCTCTACCACTTCTGAAACCACACTGCTCTTCCCCAATCTGATGCTCTGTACATGCCTTCACCCTCTCAATCAATATCCCCCCATATAATTTACCAGGAATACTCAACAAACTTATACCTCTGTAATTTGAGCACTCACTCTTATCCCCTTTGCCTTTGTACAATGGCACTATGCACGCATTCCGCCAATCCTCAGGCACCTCACCATGAGTCATACATACATTAAATAACCTTACCAACCAGTCAACAATACAGTCACCCCCTTTCTTAATAAATTCCACTGCAATACCATCCAAACCTGCTGCCTTGCCGGCTTTCATCTTCCGCAAAGCTTTTACTACCTCTTCTCTGTTTACCAAATCATTTACCCTAACCCTCTCACTTTGCACACCACCTCGACCAAAACACCCTATATCTGCCACTCTATCATCAAACACATTCAACAAACCTTCAAAATACTCACTCCATCTCCCTCTCACATCACCACTACTTGTTATCACCTCCCCATTTGCGCCCTTCACTGAAGTTCCCATTTGCTCACTTGTCTTACGCACTTTATTTACCTCCTTCCAGAACATCTTTTTATTCTCCCTAAAATTTAATGATACTCTCTCACCCCAACTCTCATTTGCCCTTTTTTTCACCTCTTGCACCTTTCTCTTGACCTCCTGTCTCTTTCTTTTATACATCTCCCACTCAATTTCATTTTTTCCCTGCAAAAATCGTCCAAATGCCTCTCTCTTTTCTTTTAAACTATTCGCCATTTCCCGCATTAGCGAGGTAGCATTAAGAACAGAGGACTGGGCCTTTGAGGGAATACCCTCACCTGGCCCAATTCTCTGTTCCTTCTTTTGGAAAATTAAAAAAAAAAAAAAACGAGAGGGGAGGATTTCCAGCCCCCCCGCTCCCTCCTCTTTTAGTCGCCTTCTACGACACGCAGGGAATACATGGGAAGTATTCTTAATCCCCTATCCCCAGGGATAATATATATATATATATATATATATATATATATAATATATATATATATATATATATATATATACATACAAAAATTTATACATATGTACACATATACATATTCATACTTGCTTGCCTCCATCCATTCATGGTGCTACCCTGCCCCACAGGAAACAGCATTGCTACTCCCTGCTTCAGCGAGGTAGCGCCAGGAAAGCAGACAATAAAGGCCACATTCATTCACACTCAGTCTCTATCTGTCATGTGTAATCCACTGAAACCACAGCTCCCTATCCACATCCAGGCCCCACAGACTTTTCCATGGTTTACCCCAGACATTTCACATGCCCTGGTTCAGTCCATTGACAGCACTTCGGCCCTGGTATACCACATCATTCCAATTCTTTATATTCCTTGCACACCTCTCACCTTCCTGTATGTTCAGGCCCCGATTGTTCAGAATCTTTTTCATTCCATCTTTCCACCTCCAGTTTGGTCTCCCACTTCTCTTTGTTCACTCCACCTTTGACACATATCCTCTTTGTCATTCTTTTTTCACTCATTCTCTCCATATGTCCAAACCATTTTAGCACACTCTCTTCTGCCCTCTCCACCACACTCTTTATACTTCCATACATCTCTCTTACCCTTTCATTGCTTACTCAATCAAACCACCCCACATCACACATAGTCCTCAAACATTTAATTTCCAACACATCCACCCTCCACCGAACAGCCCTGTCTATATCCCTTGTCTCCACCATATAACATTGTTTGAACTACTATTCCTTCAAACATACCCAGTTTTGCTCTCCGAGATAACGTTCTCTCCTTCCACACATTCTTCATCGCTTCTGAACCTTCGCCCCCTCCCCAATCCTGTGACTCTCTTCTGCGTCCATGGTTCTGTTCGCTGCTAAGTCCTCTTCCAGATATATAAAACACTTCCCTTTCTCCAATTTTTCTCCATTCAAACTTACATCCCAATTTACTTGTGTCTCAACCCTACTGAACCTAATGACCTTGCTCTTATTCACATTTACTCTATCCGTAAACAAATTAAAGAATGATGGGGACATCACACACCCCTGATGCAGACCAAAAATCTATTCAAGCATAGATCAGTAGTTTAGTAGTTTTGATCAGCCATAAAGAAAAACCAGCAGTCTATACAAAGGGTACACAAGATGATTCTCACCATCTCTTCGTCACTCTTCAGCAGGAATGGCTTGATTTCCTGAGTCAATTAATGGAAAGAAAATTCTGTATTTTTGAGTGTGGAGGCTTAACATGTATTAACGCATGGCCACTTGCATTGTTGAAAGGTTCTGTTGGAGATGGTTTTTTCTGTGGCCACTTCTTTTCTGTTGGCTAGTCAGCATTCAGGCTACCAACTGAGTGACCAAATGGTGGATATAATGACTAGATGTGTTGAAAATATGTGTATTTGTTTTTTAAGGTTGCATTTGGCTAGTCTTTTAAAAACAGTTGCCACGAATTGTGACTTTGTTAAACTGTATTTGTCATCGTCCAGCTCTCTGACTTGAAATGAAATGTCAAGAGCATGTCCTTCCTTTTTTATAGAGCCTAAACTAATCTCTCCATTTAGAAATAGTTCATGTTAAAAATTATGAAGAATAGGTGAACATGGGTAACATAAACTGGCTGTATTAATGGATGTGTATTCTATCCTTGATATATATTTTGATATGTATAATCATATCAGTGTTAACAATTTGTTTTTTTGGGTAAGAATGATTTGATGATAATACATTCTCACTGCTCTATATTGAAAGGTAAAGATAGGATGTCTGTGTATTGTTGAACTTCTCATGGCCTATTATAGGTGTTTGACCACAATGAGTGCATCTTAAAACAGGAGGGATGGGTATCAGTAAGGATGAAATGAGAATGTGAGAGGCTATAGAAAGAGAAATAAGCAAGAGACTGTAAACATTTAAAGGATGAGTTAATGGAGGTGAGGTAAATTACACTGTTCATTCTAAGGAAATGAATGTTTTGGTGAGGTAAATTAAATTACACTGTTTGTTTTAAGGAAGTAAATGTTTTGAATTGAAATCAAGAAAATAAGGAGTGGAATTGAAGTATGAAGAAAAGAATCTTAGTTTGCTAATAGAACCTAGTAAATAAGTAAAAGACGGAGAGAATATTTCAAGCATAAGACTAGAACTGTATTTTTCCTCAAACTCATTCACCATTTCCTGTGTTAGTGAGGTAGCATTAGGAACAGATGAAGAAATGACCTCATTTGCTCACCTCCATTCTTTAGCTGTCATGCATAATTCACCAAAACCAGAGACCCCATCCTAAACTTATTTCCTTTTTGTTTATCAGTAATTTCATTCTTAATTATCATATAGTGGGTCAGTTATACGCATATCGCATCTGAAAATCACTCACACATCCTCATCTAAAGTAAGTGAAAGTAAAATATGAATCTCCATGCCTACACAAACTTTTTTTTTTACTTTTTCCCTTTGCGTTCTGTGATGATTCAAGCCAGACCAGCACATCCACATACAAACTGCTTTTAATGTTATCTGATCCATAGTCATTCCTCTCGCACCTTCTGAAATATTCATAGCCATAATCACTTATCTCTCCCCATCTATGCTTATCCTCTGTATGTATGTATTGCTGTATAATATATATATTCTTGACCAGACTATCCCCTACTGTACATTTACATTGCCTTATCAATTGAAAAGACTCATTCGTGAGCTTTTCCAAAGGTTTTGTCATACCACACACCATTCTTACATCTTCATTCCATATCAGTCCTGATGATTCTAACTATGAAATGAAAGTTACCCCACTGCAACTCTTATTTTGATCTATCCTGTATGAATTTGGGCTTCTCACATCAGCACTGAGATATCTGGACCTTTGTGCAAGGTTCTTGCATTCCCAGCTCATAAATTTTTCCCATTCACAAAGCTTTTTCTATGTCCTTTCAGTTTTCCTCAGCTTTCCCACTATAATCTTTACTGAACTTTACTCTTGATATCAAAACTCATGCTAAATTTCCAATTCATGTTCCTCACCATGCAAACTGATATTAAATCAAGATCTTGTATCCCTTTTAAAAACTAGTGCTAACTTTTATTTGCATTACCTTTCAGCATCCTCATCCTGTCTTATCCTATATTCATTTTTGAAATGGCCCACCATTCTCCCCTGTTCTTCTTCATTTGACTAAAAGGTCTTCATTTGCACACTGCTGTGTGGCAACTCCCATTGTTTCTCCATGATTTAGTAATACACTACAATCAACCAAGCTCTTATCCCACCTAATGCCCCTTCCATAAAGACGTTAAACAATCATTGCGCTGTCACACTCCCACATATATTTCAATCTACTTGCTCCTAACTCCACACACTCTCACACATGAACAACAGTACTTCAACTGTAAAAGCTCTCGGCAGCCTTCATGAATACCATATAGAGCCAGAACTTCCCATGTGTATCACCTAATTACTGTAAGTAATTAAATCATTATCATGATGAATGACAGGTAGAGGGTCTGGAGGAGCAGCAGCAGTAGTGACAAACCCTCCTGCTACTGGATCTCTGGCGGCCATAACTCTTCCAGTACAGCAACTGTCACCTCCACAGCAGCAGCAGCAGCAGCAGCAGAAAGTTAAAGCACAAGTTGCAAATATTCCTCTTGGTGCTGGAGGTGCAGGCATAAATGGAGGGGGCATTGATGATGAAGAATTAGATGATAAGCCAAAGTTTATCCTTGCCCCAACACCTGCACAGCTTGGCAAGGCCCCACGGCAGAAGAGACTGAACTCTGCAGGTAGGTTAAGTGTTAGTGTTATGTCAGTGTTTTGAAAATGAAAACAGAAATTAGAAAGAAAATTTTGTCTCACATCCTGATAGATATCTCTTGTTCATTGGGGGAAGTATTAGATTCAATAGGATCCCTGTGTAACCCTCATCTTGGAGTTGCAGGGGTCCTGTAGGCTTCTTTTCTTCCCTAACCTACTTAACGTACCTATGAGTATCCACAACAAAATTTTGTCATGGTAGCAGGGTTAGCCATCTATCTATCTATATCTCTGACGCCCATTCCATCTGGGAACTCCCATCAGGGGGTGGCCACAGCGAAAACAATCTCCACTTATCCCTTCCTTGCATGCCTCCTTCACATACACCATTCCATGCATTCTTCCACTATCTCTCTCCCTCCAGTATTCCTCCACCCTATTTTCCCATGTCTCAGGTGGTCTTCCACTCACACCAACCCCTTTAATTGAAGTATCTTACACTATCCTTATAAACTTCCACTCATGCATCTCACCCCTTGACTTATGTGATGAAAGATGATTTCTCATGTTTACTTCTCCTTGTCCCATCTCTTTTCTTGCTTGCTGTTTTAATGCTATTTTTTCAGCACCTACTCCTCCAGCATAGTCATCTATTCTAGGTTCATCCAATTAGTCTTCTGCCTATAGTCTAATCTTCCTTTGAATGTTTCTTCATACACTTAATGTAAATTTAAATTTCTTAGATCACCTGGTACTGCATTGAATAATTTTTTAACTTTCAGTGCAACTGTTTAACATATCTAAACAAACATTTACCCTGTGTAACTGTGAATTGTAGATTTACCTCTTGGTTATCAAAGAGACATTTCCTTATACAGAATCATTTAGGAACATCACCACAACCTTGAAAAAACCAATACATATGCATCCATTCTGCTAGATATGTACTACACCAGGTTGTACTGATTTGTTGGATGCAACCTTTACTTCACTGAATCTGTTTTGAGTTGATCTTATTACTTTATAAATGGATGTAGGTATGTCACATATGGAACTCATAAAACATCTTTTCATTATGATTATTATTATGGTATTATTATTATTATATAACCCCAGAGACCCCCTCTCCAGGAGTTCCTTCAGCCTCAAGGCTTTGATACAATCAGTTGCATATATCCAAACCATTTCAGTACATCCTCTTCAGCTGCCTCATACATACATCTCTTACTTCCACATCTCTCTCTTAACCTATCATCCTCCTTGCACCACATTTTGCCCTCAAACATCTAATTTTCAACACATCCACCCTCATATTTACATGTTATGTAAGGCCCTTGCCACACATCCACAAAACACTGAAGGGACTGTTAACTTCTCTCTTTTACCTTATCATTCCTTACTCAGTCAACCCTCCTCGTACTACATACTGTCCTTAGACATTTTATTTCCAAGGCATCCACCTTCATCTTTACATTTTATCTAAGGCCTGTGCTATGCATCCACACAACACCCTCGGACTAGTAAACCATCAAACATACCCATCTTTGCCCGTAAAGACAGTGACTTCTCATTTGACACATCCCTCATTGTACCCAGGACCTTTGCCCCATCATCCACCCTATAGTTCACTTCACCTCACATGGTTCTATTCATTTCCATATCCACTCCCAGGTATCAAAAATACCCCACTTCTAAGTTCTCTCCATTTGAGCTTACATTTCAAATGACTTGTCTCTCTCAGAGTTAAGCCTGAAAACCATGCTTTTATTCACATTTTCTTTCATATCTCCTGCCAGTGCATTGTCATCAGCAAATAACAACTGACTCACCTCTCAGGCCCCCACCCCCACCTCTATCCTCAACTTGCTGCATACTCTTTCCAAGACCCTTGCACCTCCCTTACCACCCCATCCATAAACAAATTTAAAATCCATGGTGACATCACACACTTGGACTGTAGACCCACCTTCACCTGGGACCACTCACCCTTCTCTCTGCATACTTGTACATGCACCTTATTCTTCTAATAAAAACTTTTCACTACTAGCAGCATTCCTACCACACCATTGAAACACCTTCTACAGGGCATTTCTTTCAACAACCCTCGTATGCTTTTGCCTATCTATCTATTAATATATGTATCTCTGATGCCCATTCCCTCTGGGACCTCCCATCAGGGGGTGACCACAGCAAAAGAGTCTCCATTTATCTCTGTCCTTACATGTCTCCCTCGCATACACCATTCTGTGCATTTTTCCACTATTTCTCTCCCTCCAGTATTCTTCCACCTTATTATACCCATGTCACAGATGATAATCTTCTCATGCCAACCCCTTTGATTGCACTATCATACACTCTCCTTGTAAATTCCCAGTCTTGTATTCTTTCCACATGCCCACACCATGTCAAAGTATTATGTTTCACCCACATTACCATTCCACAATGCATTTCCCTTGCATTCCCTGCCATACCACATCTCTCATACACCCTTTCATTTCTTTCTTCATCCCATCTAGTCACACCACATGCTCTTCTGAAATGACTCATTTCCACAGCCAGGATTCTTGACCTCTGTGACTCATTCTGTGTCCATGTTTCAAAGGCATAGGTCAGGGTTAGGAGGACTATGCTTTCCCATAATCCTCTCTTCACTTCCATACTTACACCTCTACCCTTCATTAGTTTATTAAGGGACCCAGTGATTCTTCTGCCCTGTATTGCTCTCTCCCTTAAGATCCTTATCTTTCCTTCCATGTCTCTCTCTCTCTAACGTGGGAGACAGCGACAAAGCAAAATAGAATAAATAAATAAAATATATATATTTTCTTTTCTTTCATACTATTCGCCATTTCCCGCGTTAACGAGGTAGCGTTAAGAACAGAGGACTGGGCCTTTGAGGGAATATCCTCATCTGGCCCCCTTCTCTGTTCCATCTTTTTGGGGAAAAAAAAAAAAAAAAACCGTGAGGGGAGGATTTCTAGCCACCCGCTCCCTCCCCTTTTAGTCGCCTTCTATGACACGCAGGGAATACGTGGGAAGTATTCTTTCTCCCCTATCCCCAGGGATAATTGATATATATACATATTTTTTTTTTTTTGCTTTGTTGCTGTCTCCCGCGTTTGCGAGGTAGCGCAAGGAAACAGACGAAAGAAATGGCCCAACCCCCCCCTCCCCATACACATGTATATACATACGTCCACACACGCAAATATACATACCTACACAGCTTTCCATGGTTTACCCCAGATGCTTCACATGCCCTGATTCAATCCACTGACAGCACGTCAACCCCGGTATACCACATCGATCCAATTCACTCTATTCCTTGCCCTCCTTTCACACTCCTGCATGTTCAGGCCCCGATCACACAAAATCTTTTTCACTCCATCTTTCCACCTCCAATTTGGTCTCCCACTTCTCCTCGTTCCCTCCACCTCCGACACATATATCCTCTTGGTCAATCTTTCCTCACTCATTAACTCCATGTGCCCAAACCATTTCAAAACACCCTCTTCTGCTCTCTCAACCACGCTCTTTTTATTTCCACACATCTCTCTTACCCTTACATTACTTACTCGATCAAACCACCTCACACCACACATTGTCCTCAAACATCTCATTTCCAGCACATCCACCCTCCTGTGCACAACTATATCCATAGCCCACGCCTCGCAACCATACAACATTGTTAGAACCACTATATATATATATATATATATATATTATTTATTTTATTTATTTTGCTTTGTCGCTGTCTCCCGCGTTTGCGAGGTAGCGCAAGGAAACAGACGAAAGAAATGGCCCAACCCACCCCCATACACATGTATATACATACACGTCCACACACGCAAAAATACATACCTATACATCTCAATGTACACATATATATACACACACAGACACATACATATATACCCATGCACACAATTCACACTGTCTGCCTTTATTCATTTCCATCGCTACCTCGCGACACATGGAATACCATCCCCCTCCCCCCTCATGTGTGCGAGCTAGCACTAGGAAAAGACAACAAAGGCCCCATTCGTTCACACTCAGTCCCTAGCTGTCATGCAATAATGCCCGAAACCACAGCTCCCTTTCCACATCCAGGCCCCACACAACTTTCCATGGTTTACCCCAGACGCTTCACATGCCCTGATTCAATCCACTGACAGCACGTCAACCCTGGTATACCACATCGATCCAATTCACTCTATTCCTTGCCCTCCTTTCACCCTCCTGCATGTTCAGGCCCCGATCACACAAAATCTTTTTCACTCCATCTTTCCACCTCCAATTTGGTCTCCCACTTCTCCTCGTTCCCTCCACCTCCGATACATATATCCTCTTGGTCAATCTTTCCTCACTCATTCTCTCCATGTGCCCAAACCATTTCAAAACACCCTCTTCTGCTCTTCTGCTCTTCTATACCACATCATTCCAATTCACTCTATTCCTTGCACGCCTCTCACCCTCCTGTATGTTCAGGCCCCGATCGATCAAAATTTTTTTCACCCCATCCTTCCACCTCCAGATTGGTCTCCAGCTTCTCCTTCTTCCCTCCACCTCTGACTCATATATCCTCTTTGTTAACCTTTCTTCACTCATTTTCCCCATATGTCCAAACCATTTCAACACACCCTCTTCTTCTCTCTCAAGCATGCAGTCTTTAGGGGATGAAAAGGCCTGGTTAATGAGTCAGTTGATGCTTGCCAGTGAAACAGCTCATGGCTAATTCAAGTGAGAAACTGGTGACTGAGTTTGGGAGGGTGTGTGAAAGGAGAAAGTTGATAGGTATTGTGAATAAAGGCAAGGTTGTTTGGTTTAGTAGAATTGAGTGGCAGGTCGGTAGGGGGTGTACAATTGAATGGAGAAAAATTGGAGGAAGTGAAGTGTTTTAGATACCTGGGATTGGACAGAACAGTGAATGGAACCATGGAAGTTGAATAGAGTCATAGGGTGGGTAAGAGGGTGAATGTGTGGAAAGAGAGGTCATTACCTGGAAGGGCAGAATTGGGTATGTTTTGAAAGTAGAATAGTCCCAGCATTATTATATGGATAAGGGGCATGGACTATAGATAAGACCATGTGTAGGAGGATGGCTGTCTTGGAAATAAGATGTTTAAGGGCAGTATTTGTTGTGAGGTGGTTCGATTGGGTAATAAGAAGAGGGTGGTTGAGAGCTGAACAAGTGCTGAAATGGTTTTGACATATGAAGAGAATGAGTTAGGAAAGGTTGGCAAAGAGGAGAAGTGGAGGGAATAAGAAGAATGGAGAGACTAAATTGAAGGTGGAAGGATGGAGTTAAAAGGATTTTGAGTAAATTGGGATGGTATGCTTGGGATAGAGTGATTTGGAAGAGTGTGGTATACAAGGGTCAACATGCTGTCAGTGGATTGAAGTAGGACATGTGAAACAGCTAGAGTAAACCATGGAAAGGTCTGTGAGGCCTGATTGTGGATAGGGTTCTGTGGTTTCAGTGCATTACATGACAGTTAGAGAATGGATGTGTGTTGTGACCTTTCTTGGTCTGTTCATGGTGCTACTTTACTAATGTAGGAAATGGCAATCAAGTATGGGAAAAAATACATCTGCTTTTGAGGACTTTCACTATAAGAGACAGAAATTTGTCAATGAAATGCTTAGTGTATACAAGAGAAGCAAAATTGAATGGTGATGTGTTGTACGGACACCAATGAAACAAAGAGGATTATACTAGTTAGAATTCAGAGGCTTTTATGAGTAAAGTAAAAGATGGAACATACAAACATTAAAGGCTGAAATAACTGGATTGATATCGCCTATAAAGACAAGAAGAAATATGTATGATAATCTGTGTATGACAAGAATTTGAAGGTATATAAGAAAATTTATATAAAGGAAAATGCATTAAACCTGAAAGCTTCTTGACAAGGGAGTTGCATAAATATTATACCTCCAAGTATATCATGGAACATACCAAATTTTTATTTGACAAAAATATTATGCCAGACCAGGAAGCTAGAGCAAATATGCATTATACCACTAGAAGAAATCAGAAATATGCTCTTGATGAATTCAGAGATATTTAAAAGAAAACTTGACATATGTTTGAAATCAGTCCCAGATGAAACCAGAATAGATACTCATGTAGTGCAGGCTGCAGCTGTGAAGAACAGTCTTATTCACCAAGCAAGACATATTATGTTGAGTGCTTTGTACAAATCCTGCCTTGATGACAAAATCTCTTCACAGGTACTTATGGGCAGGTAGGTACCCCATTATTTCTTATTCAATCAACCATCCTCACATTATATATTTCCCTCAAACATTTCACCTCTAACATATCCACTCAGTTGTGTACTTTCTGATGTAGGTACCATGCTTTGTTTTCATAAACAATTTGCACTACTGTATCATAACATATAATCATCTTTTCCATCACAGACAGTGACCTATATTTCCACAATCTCCTTAATGCTCCAAGGACCTTGGTGCCCTCACCCACCCCTTGGGTCACCTCAGCACACATTGTGCCATCTCCTGCTCTGTTCACTTCCAGATATCAAAAACTTTCTACTTCCTACATCTTTTTTCCATTAAAACTCCCACTCCAATTTAACTGTCTCTCCATTGCTATACCAAATGACTTTGCTAATATTCACATTTACTCTCAACTTTCTCCTTTCACACACTCCCAGTCTCGGAAACCAGCCACCGTAGTTTCTCGCTCAAATCTCCTACCAGCACTTTAGCATCAGCAAACATTTATTGACTCAACCCACACCCTACACCTGACAGTGCAGACCTGCATCTCTCTATGAGACCATTACATTCTCCTCTCTCACAACTCCATCCATAAACATTAAACAGCCATGTAGACATCCCACACCCATCCCACAGAGCAACATTTACATAGAACTTCGACCTTGTATTACTCATGTACATTCCTTACTCTCGATAAAAACTCGTTACTGTTTGTAGTAGTTTTCTTCCCACACCTTGTATTGATAACATCTTCCACAAAGAATCTGTCGACCCTATCATGTACCTTTTCCTGATCGGTAAATACCTCTTATAAATCTTTATTTCTCTTAAGGATACACCAATGTCATGTTTCATGTGGGGGTCATGTTCTGCTAAAACCTAACAGAAAGAGAAATCACATGTATCAAACCAATAAACAGCGAAAAATGGGCTGTGTACAGCACTTTCATGGTCAGCATTGGCTGATTTTCCCATTACCTTCACATTATGTGGCTTCTGACTTTAAATAAACTTATGTAGCCAACAGATATGTGCTTGAAAAAGCTCTTGTCAGCTATATTGTCTTCTTTACATAAATGCTCTTATATGTACAGAGCTTTAGACTTGAGCTGAAGGTTCCTGAAGCTGCTTTTCTTCATCTCATGCTTTGTGTGTATGAGAGCATTTTTTTCCGTATTCTCCTTTAATGGATTTCTAACCTGTGTGTTACTTTGGCAGACAGTGGAGTAGGGTGAACCGCAGCTCTTAGAATTTTCTTTGCATTCTTATTTATGTTGCGGATTGTAAATTCACCCAGGTTGTGAGCATGCCCAAAGCATTTGCATGTCGTAAGATTTATAGCTTCATTTCCAAGGTCAGAGAAGTTCTTTTCCATTAAACTGTGTTCTTGGGTAGATGTTGTTGCTTGATGTTTGGATGCCATATTGATAAACACAAACACAGCAGGTTGCAGGAAAATCACATAAGCAGGTATACCCAAATTGCACAAGTAGCACAGATCTGCACACAACAGTGGTAAGTGTGGGCCTGATGTGCTGACAGGAACATAGCATGCTCCACTCAGGACCCATGCTTACTTCACCCACCAGTCTTTGCTGAAGTTGGATGCACTTTCTACTGTGCTGGTATTCCCTCACCAGCATCAGCACATCATAAGCTTCATTTCTAAGGTCAAGGAGGTTCTCTTCCATTTGAGTGATGCTTCTGGGGTAGAACATGTTGCTGGACTTTTGGATGCTGTATTAACAAACACAGACACAATTGGTTGCAGGAAAATCACATTAGCAGGTATACCTGAAGTGCACAAGTAGCACAGATCCACACACAGCATTGGTAACTGAGAGATAGATCTGCTGGCAGGAACATGGTTTGTTTCACCCAGGATCCATGTTTACTCCTCCAACCAGCCATTACAGAAGTTTTGGCACACTCCTCTGCACACACCTAGCAGATTTTGACTGCATTAAAAGAGGGTCTGATTGAACTAGGTGTCTCATTGATAGTGAAATTGCATGTTGCTATCCTGCATAAGGTGAGGACTTAGTTTTTGTTGCACTTCATATTACACAAAGCTTTCACCACTTCCTCTTTTTCACCAAACCACTTGCCATGACTCTTTCCTTTTTCGTACGTTCATGTTGAAAACACCCCACATCTCCAACCCTGTCATCAACCATGTAACAGTCTTTCAAAATACCCTTGCCATCTTTTCTTCACATCATATCTGCCTGTTAACATTTCCTCATCTGCTCCCTTCACTGACACTTTAAATGTTCTTTCATTTTCTTCATTCTGTTAACTTTCCAAAACGTTTTCTTATTCTCCCTGAAGTTTGTTAATACTTACCCCAACTCTTATTTGCCCTCTTTTTCAGCCCCTGCATCTTCCACTTGACCTGCTGCTTTCTCTTATACATCTCCCAATCACTCGCACTCCTTCCATGTAAGTAATGCCCATACACCCGTACTTTTTCGCCATTTCCTGCGTAGTAAGGTAGTGCCAGGAACAGACAAAGCATGGGATCATTTGCTCACATCCTCTCCTTAGCTTTCATGTATAATGCACCAAAACCAGTATAGTATAGCCTTGCTCTTTCAACAGGAATTACAATTTTGAGACAATTCCAAGTCTTATGAGGATTGGTCATACTGTGTTGACCCATATCACGTACACGTAATTGGGAGAATATCTGCTTCAATGTGTAATATCTGTAATTACGGTATTACTCAAGAACATATGCTAATAGAATGTCAAAAAATTTGGATTCCCAAGATAAATATGAATATTATAATAACAGTGAAAGAAAAGGGTACTGGAGAAATGTAGGCATCAGTATAAAAGTAATTAGATTGATGAACTTTTTGAAGGAGGCTGAATTATTGAACTCAGTATAAACTGTTATAATTTTTTAGATATGTTTGCAAAAGGTAGTGAATAGATATGTTTTAATGTTTTACAGATTCCACAAAATCACTCCTATCCATTTCTTATGCTTTACCATGTTTCAGTTGGTGCTAGTCTTCAGCTGCCTTTTCTCTTTTTACTGTCTCATTTACCATGATTCCCACTTCCTTTTCTACCTCTTTTGGAATATATGCACATTCACTTACCTCATTGTCACTCTTATTTGTCCTGTGTGTCTTTATACTGTTCACTTACATCAAAAACATATTCAAGAAGTTCCATTATACTCTTCTCCATCTCTAATTTGTTCTCTTCTTCAACTGTTGTGCCATTCTCTTGCATTCCTGCTACTTTCTTGTACCCCTCCCAACCAATTTTAGCTCTTGATCAGTAGTTTATGGACAAGTGCTTATTGGCAGTAAGAACATTATTTATCTGTAATACTTCCCTTCTTTCTGTCAGAACTCTTCATATCTCTTAACCCAGTTATTTACTTCATTTCTTTGTTAACGATTACATAAGAATAACCAAGAAATATATCCTCAGTAGAATTATTAGCATCTTTTGCCTATGAGACATTGGTACCAAACAAACAACTTCCTTACCTCATATCCATTGTTCTCTTTACAATTTAAATGACCCAGTGAATTACTACCTTGAAGAAATATTGCTCTAAGGATGCTTCAACCTATAACCTTATCCCCTGCTTTGGACATAAATCTGTTAAAGCTTGAGTATTTTCTTTTTAAGGGAGGATCTGCATGTGCAGTGCATAGTGAATTTGAAGAACAGACCATGAGGTAGATACATACACTGTAAAGGATGTGGATAATAAATCTATAATGGACTGGTTGTATTATCCTTCCATAGTACCTCTTAATAGACGTATAGTGATAGAAATTCTGTATCTTTTTTATTTACTGATAGTAAATGATCACTTATGTCTGACAAATCTTTATTTTTTTTAATGATTTAAGCATCATGTATGATGAAAGTAAACCAGTTGATGTATAGTTAGATTTTCAAAAAGCATTTGATTAAAGTCTACATCAAAGGTTTCTGACAAAAGTTAAATCACATGGGACAGATGGGTTGTACTTTGGTAGTGAGGAAATTTATTGATTGGCTGTAAATAAAAAAGTTACTATTAATGGTCAAGCGTCAAAATGGTTGGACATAACAAGTGGTGTGTCATAAGGATCAGTCTTAGGACTGGTTCTCTTTCTTTTATATATTAATGATATTGAAAATGTGGGAAGAGATTTTGTGCGGGGTGGACTGTGGGTAAGGGTTTAGGGAGAACGGGAGTTTAAGGAGAGAGAGGTGGTTGAAGGAGTTTGGGGTGATTACATCGAGGAGAGTAAGTCTCTTGGGGAGAATAGAGAGGCTGGGAATAGTAAGGGGAGTAGGGATTATGTGGGGTATGGGGAGGTTATGGATTGTGGGGTGTGGGGAGGTTGTAGACTGTAGATGGTGGGGATATTAGGGAGGGGAGAATTGGTTTGTAGGCGTGAGTTTCATGTGTGGCGGGGTGGCGATGGGAATGGATGAAGGCATGAATTATGTACATGTGTATATATGTAAGTGTGTATGTATATGTATGTATACGTTGAAATGTAAAGGAATGTATATGTGCGTGTGTGGATGTGTATGTATATACATGTGTATGTGGGTGGTTTGGGCCATTCTTTTGTCTGTTTCCTTGCGCTACCTCGCTAATGCGGGAGACAGCGTCAAATTATAATACTATATTAAAAAGTATTGAAAATGTGATGTTATAAGATAATGGAATTTGCAGACAGTACTAAGTTGGGAAATAGATCTACAACAGAAAATGAATGACTGCAGCTTCAAATGGACTTGGCACATTGATGGACAGGGCTCACAGTGAATAGTTTTCCATATTATTATTAGAAATGAAAAGGCAAGTTACACTAGGAATTCTCTTGAACTACAAAAGGATAATGAGTTGAAATGCTAGGTTTTTACAATCTCTATTGATCTAAAAGGTAAGCAGTGCACTTAAACAGTTGAAAGGGCAATTGAGACTCTTGGATTTATAGGTAGGGCTATCGAAATTAAGTCCAGAAAAATTATCCTCTCTCTTTACAGAACACTGGTGTGTCAGCTTGAATGTTGTGATCAGTTTTGGTCACCCTATTTGAAAAGACACTTAACAGAATGGAGAGAGAACAAAAGTTAGCTATCAAAATGATTCCCAGACTGAGAAACAAATCCAGTGAGAGGCACCAAAGTGACTTAAATCTATCTATCGTAGAAAATAGGTTAAGATGTAATGTGATAAAGGTATTCAAAATGATTAAAGACATAATATTGATGTTACAAGCTACTAAAAGACAGATTCATGTGATTTCACTTGGGAAAGTGTTTTACCCAGAATGAGGAGACGTACTTTTTCTTCAGCAGGATTGTTATTTCATGAAATGATTTACCAGTTAAACCAGTTGAAAGCAGCGATGTAGATTTTTCTTCATACTCAATTGCCATTTCACATGTAAATGAGGTAGTGCCAGGAACAGACGAAGAAAGGCCACATCTATTCACATCTATTCTCTATCTGTTGTTTAATGCACCAAAACTACAGCTTCCTATCCACAACCAGGCCCCACAGATCTTTCCATGGGTTACCCCAGACACCCCACATTCCCTGGTTTAGTCCTTTGACAACACTTTGACCCCTGTAAACCACATCATTACAATTCTTTTTATCTCATCCATGCCTTTCACCCACCTGCATGTTCATGCTTTGATCACATAAAAACTTTTTCACTCCATTCATCCCTCTCCAGTTTGGTCTCATTCTCTTTGTCCCCTCTACTTCTGATACATATATCCTCTTTTCAACCTTTCCTCATTCATTCTTTCTGTAAATCCAAACCATTTCATTTAACCTTCTTCAGCTCTCTCAACCACATTCTTTTTATTACCACACTTCTCACTTACTCTTTCATTACTTACTGCAATGATCAAACCACCTCACAGCACATATTATCATCAAACATTTCATTTCTAACACACTCACCCTCTGTATAGTGTTATCTATAATCCATGCCTTGCATCCATACAGTAATGTTGGGACTACTATATTTTCAAACATATCCATGTTTGCCATCCCAGATAACAATCTCTATTTCCACATTTTCAGTGCTCACAGAACCATCGTTGCCGCACCCATACAATGACTCGCTTTCATTTCCATAATTCCATTCTGCCATGTCCACTCCCACTTTACTTCCTCCAGTTTTTCTCCATTCCAGCTCACACTTACAATTAACCTCTCTCTCACCTCTGCCTTTATTCACATTTACTCTCAACATCCTCGTTTCACACATCTTTCCAAACTTAGTCACCAACTTTTGCATTTCACACTTGAGTCTGCCACCATTGCTGTATTACCAGCAAACATCATCTGACTCACTTCCCAGGCCTTCACATTCCCTGCAAACTGCACACTCACCCCTCTCTTCAAGACTCTAACGTTTAAATGCAGATGAGTGTAAGAATAGATTTGATAGATATTTTGTTGCAAATCCTTGATTGACATTGTTTGTGCCATCTGAGTTACAAAATTTTACATTGATTTTTTTTCTTTGAAAACAGCTTACTCTCCCCACTCTTACCTCACTGATTTTTTGAGTTCTGACCTCATCATCCATCAAACAGCCTCAAAAGGACCCAGTGGTCTGTTGCTATTTGAATTTTCATGTATTCCTTTGTACTGTTTTTTCAAAGATAACACTGTACCTTAATAGATGATAAGTACTAGAAATGATGAATGTGTGGTGTACTTATACTAATATTCATGTTCCAGGACAAACGTCTACAATAGGAGATACTTTACCACAATTGTCTCCAGATATTAAGATGGCTCCTCCGCAGCAGCCTAGTTGTGAAACCAAAGTTCCATCAGGAGGTAGTAATGGCTCTGAAGGAGA
This sequence comes from Panulirus ornatus, assembly GCF_036320965.1. NCBI lineage: Eukaryota > Metazoa > Arthropoda > Malacostraca > Decapoda > Palinuridae > Panulirus > Panulirus ornatus. The sequence goes on from NC_092276.1 coordinate 17,709,298, forward strand.
CTGTTCCACACCTGCCTCCACTGGTGGTAATCAGCAGATGACCTCTGTCCCTCCTTCCCCTAATGAAAAGAAATGTTTTTTTAAGAAAAATATTGAGGATGGCATGGATAAGTAAGTTTTATATTTTCTAATTCAGATTTTGAAGCTATAAATTGTTTGGAAAAAATTTTCATAAGGTAGCATTTACCTCACTTTGAATACAGCTGTCTTTATTCTTCATTTGGCACGTTTGTATTTTGCAGGTATAAGTGCTGAAATGTATATAGGAGAATGGTGATTGAGAGGATGGTTGGTTCACAGATTCAATGATTGGAGAGCAGCAGCTTGGTTATAATAGGGATGAAGGGTGTATATCCAAGTTGTTTGCTTGAAGTGTGTGAAATACTTCAAAAAGAGGGTGGCATTTTCATAACTAGTGAGATTAGAATGTGCTGCTACTGCGGTACAGGTCAAAAGTTCGGAAAAGTTTTGAATTTCATTGCCTTAAGGGGATACCTTAGTTTTTTGGAGTTTCCAATTCTCACCCCTCCTTCCCATGGTGACCTTGTACTACACCCATGAGGGTGAAACTGAAGAAGGAAGCATTGCCCATCACCCATCAGGGCAGTGATAGTTTTTTTAAACACAGAAATACACTTGAGGTGTGCTGAAGCTTTGCTGTTACTGACAGTTTTGGAGCCCCACTGCCTGTGGAAACACTTTGCTGGAGTTGCCCTTTGCCTGTGGCCTGTCAAGAGTGAGGCACGAAAGGCTAAGAAGTGACACTGGAGTCTACCAGTTATGACGGGGAGTAAAAGGGATGAGCAGTTGAGTGCAATGGCACAATGTGAATGAGATGATTGGTGAGAGTAAAAGTATGAAACTTCTGGATAACTTTAGATTTAAAGTTTTAGTTTGAATGTGCAAGGGATTGGGGAAACCCACATCCTTGGGCAGGGTGTATGGAGTGAAAATAGAAATGATTTATGCAAGTTATGGTTGAGAGTGAAATGAAGAGTTGTATGGAAGGGAGTCAATGAAAGTGTTCAGGAAAGAGGTAAAGAAGACTGTGCAACTGTGCAATCAATGAGAGTATGGGGATATTACAGAGTATGGGTGGAAATGTTCAAGAATCGCATGAGTGAAAGGAAAGATTGGAAATATGAATTATGCTTAGGTATGTGTACATGCACTGGTGACTAGGAAGAGAGAGAGAGAAAGGTTATAATGGATAAAATGAATGTGAAGGTGAGATGTAATGAAATTCCTGAGATAGTTGGTAATTGGAGAGTGCCTGGAATAAATGAGAGCAGAAGAGGGGTTTATTCCTTGAATAATCCACAGATACACATATATGAGAAGTGATACTACTTAGTTTGATTGACTATACACATATATGAGAAGTGATACTACTTAGTTTGATTGACTATGTGGCAGTGGATGAAAGTTTTAGAAAGGTTATGCAGACCAACCTTCACTGAGAACCACTCACTCTCATTTCTTCTTACTTGTATACACACGTTACACCCTTGATAAAAACTTCTCACTACTTCTAGCATCTTGCATCCCACACCATATATTCTTAAGACCATCACAAAGCCTCTCTTATCAACCCAATCATATGCCTTCTCCAGACCCATAATTGCCACATGCTAATTCATGTTTTTCTAAGTATTTCTCACACATTCTTCATAGTTAACAACAGATGCACACATCCTCTACCACCTCTGAAACTACACTACTCCTCCTCAGTCTGATGCTCTGTAGTTACCTTCATCACCCTTAATCATTCTCCCTTACAACTTACCAGATATCCTCAACAAACTTTTACCTCTTTAGTTTGTACACTCATCTTTATCAACTTTTCCTTTATACAATGACCTACTGCTGCTTTCCATTTTACATCTCCCTGTAATTTGCACTCCTTCATTTTAAGTACCATCCAAATGCCTCTGTTTTCTCTTTCACTAGCATCTTTACTTCATCCCACCACTCATAACCCTTTCTAATCTGCCCTCCTTCTACCTTCCTCATGCCACATGCATTTCTTGCACATGTCATCACTGCTTCCCTAAATACTTCCCATTTCTCACACACTCACCTTGCTTCATTTGCTCTCACCTTTTGCAATTCTACACTCGATCTCCCTTGGTATTTCTACACACAAGTCTCTTTGATTCATATATATAAATGACACTAATATAACGACACTAGTTGGGAGTTTTATGATTTCTTCATACTTGTTACCATATCCTGCCACAGTGAGGTAGGTTCAGAAACAAACAAACAAGAGCCTCTCTAGTTCATATTACACATTCGTGTGTAATATACTAAAATCAAAACCCCCATATAGAAATAAGCCCCATCAGACTAATTTTTGTATCCCTTTGCTACTCATTTACATTGGTTCATGCCGTTGACTGCATGTTGCAGCCTGTTTATAAGAAAGCTCTATTTTGTTTTATCCTGCACATGCCAATTACCCTTTTAAATGCTACTGAGCTCAAAGCCTCTTTCACTACATTCTTCCATTTCCTTCTCAGTCTTTCCTTTCCCCTTCCCCCCTACATTTCTAACATATCTCCAAACCATTTCAGCACACTTTGGTGAGCTCTCTCAGTCATGCTGTGCTTATAGTCCCATTTCATCCTTGCACTGTCATTCCATACATGATTTTTTATTTTTCCCTAACATGTAGGCCCCAGTCATAGACAGAAGTCCACATCAAGGCTGGGCCTTTTTTTTTTTTTTGAAATATAGAGAGGATTATGAAAGGGGAAGTTTTAGGAAGGGAAAAAACTTATAACATGCCAGGTCATAGGTATTGGGAAAGACAAGAAGGTAGAGAGTTCCAAAGCTTCGATTTGTAGGGAAAGAAACAGTTATCAGAACAACAACCCTTGAATTGCCAATGGCCTCACAGTCATCATGTGACGCAGTAGCTTGCCAAGTATTGCGTGTTCTAGCTGGTGGTGGGGGCACAGAAGCAGCCTGCTCTCAGGAGCAAAAACCAAAGTAATGCCTGTAGAAGAGGAAATGTGAACCAGCAATGTGGTGGAGGGCAAGAGGATCAAGTTTTGAAGTAAGACTTGTAAAGTTTATAGGTCAGACTGCTTTCAACTCAACTCTGTCAAGTAAGGAATCACCCCAGATGTGAAAACAGTACTCAATATAAGGATGAATCAGTCCTGTATATTAATGGAGCAACTGTTCAGAAGAAATGAAATTTTGACATCTAAATCAGGACTCTCAGTTTCTTCAAGGCAGCTTTAGCTATTTCTGTAATGTGAGGTTTCCATGGAAGAGTTGATGTTACAGTAATACCAAGTACGTTCATTCAGCAGTCAACTAGATCCACGGAAGAGTTGATGTTACAGTAATACCAAGTACGTTCATTCAGCAGTCAACTAAAATTCTGTCTACTCCTTAGAGATATCCTGTTTAAGTCCTGAGGTTTTGAGGAAACTGTGCCAAGACAAGGTGCAGATTGAGTAAAAGAAGGTGCAGAGTTGAAGAATGTGGATGAATGCATTGTTTATTTATCAGTGTTTGAGTACATTTAGTTATTTGTGGAAGAGAGGAAATCATTGAAAGAAAGGAGAAAAAGTGTAGGGGATAGGACAGAACCTTGAGGGACACCACTATTGATTGAGAAAGTGGGGGAGGCTGATCCATCAACAACCACAGAGATAGATCGGCCAGAGAGGAGGCTAGATATGAAGGAGCAAATTGAGAGGAAAGGAAGCCAAAAGAGGGGAGCTTAGAGATAAGACCCTAATACCACACCACATCAAAAGGTTTGGATATGTAAAGGGCAACTACATAGGATTTCCTAAAATCTTTTGGGATGATTACAGACATTAGTAGGATAAGAAAGAATATCACTGTGGATCTCGCATTACATAAGCCACACTGTTGATCAGAGAGAAGACTGTGAGATTCAAGGTGTCTGATATGAGAGACAAGAAGAATTCAAATACTTTGGAAATGATATATGCCAAAGCAGTAGGATGATAGCTAGAGGGTTCATAAGGGTTACCCTTCTTAGGGTTGGGATGTATCAATACATGCTTCCAAGAAGAAGGAAAAATTTTGGCTTTTGAATCGAAAAGGAACAGACAAACAAGCATAGGTGCAATTTCAGAGGCACACTTTGTCAGTACACAGGGTTAGATGCCTTCTGGATTATGAGCTGCGCTTTTCAGATTGTCCAAAAAGAGATATTGGGGAGGGGTACAGGATTAGGAAGAGGAGCATCAGGGGGTGAAGGAATGTTTTAATCATCCAAGGTGGAGTTACAGGAGCAACAGGAACAAAAATTATTGCTTTATCTTAGGGAGAGACAGCTATAGTACCATCAGAATGGAAGAATGTGGGGAAAGTGGAGCAACAGAAGTTAGAGATATCTTTAGCTAAAGACCAGAAAGACCTATCAGTAAATGAAATGAGATGCTCTCACACTTCCTTTGAATATAGGAATGCTTTGCCTAATAGTTAACATACTATCATTGATTATGGGCAGTGATAAAAGCTGAATGGGAGTCAGAGGAATGAGTGTTTTTCCGAGCCTGACCTACTTGATCCTTTGCCTGAATTGCCTCAGAACAAAAATGGTTGTACCATGGATTGGAAGAAGAGGTCATCATGGAGGAAGAGGGATCAATGCTTTCATTCATGTAAGAATAACCTCTGCTATGCATTTGGCAGAGACAGAAGCATCACCTCTTAAGAGACATTAATTTACTCAAGGAAAGTTAGAAAAGAAAGGAGTATGTAAGTTATTCTAGTCAGCTTTGTTGAGGTGCCAGTGTTTATGCTTAGAAGGGGCCACTGGAGTGGAAGGTGCCATTGAAATAGATACATTAAAAGAGTGATTAGATGAACTAATTGAAGCAAGATTGTGTAGCTAAAGCATGATAGATGAGGTGAAAAATAGATGCATAATATTTGACCAGTGCTCACAGCAGTCAGGAATATCAGTGTAATATTAGGAGAGTGGTCACAACAGTCTGGAATGTGGATAAGGTGGAAGATGTTTTGGAGAATGGAGAATGTGAGGGCTTTAATATCCCTTCACCACCATTTGTATGAGAGGAATTCAACCATTCCCTGAGATGAAAGTTGAAATCCCCGAAGTAGAGGGTCTATGTGCAAAGAGCAGCTGATTCACCTTTCCCCAGTTAGCCACAGATTTGTTTCTTGCTTTAAGACCCATGCATTTATGTTCCTCATTGGTTTGTCTTTAAACAGATTAAACAGCTATGATAACATCACACATCCTTGATGCAGACATACCTTCACCAAGAACCACTTAAACTCCTCCCATCTTGCACACATACTGCCCTGATAAAAACTCAATGGCATTTGATAACATTCAATTTACCCTGTATATTTGTATGTGTTATTCATCCTGATATTCTTTGTCAGTTCCATTTTACCAAAGATTTGGACTTTCACTGCCTGTTTGATAACTAGGACTCTGCTGTAAGCAAGTGCTGAAGATAGTCAAGTTGTTGATTTTTTGAAAATTTATGGCAGGTTTTCTTACCTTTTCCTATTTTTGTGAATCAAGCACGAACATCTGATGGGCTTCGAGAAGGAATAATACTCTCTTCATAGGTTCCTAATTTTAGAAATTACTAATAAGGAGAGAGGATTTCCAGCTTCCCACCCTTACCCCTTATAGTTATCATTTATTTCCTGGAATTTCCTCTACTCTTTTAGCTAGGTAGTATCTGGAACAAATGAACAGTGGTCTCATTTGCCTACATCCAGTCTATACAGGTAGAACCTGTCATCTACAACTAAGCCCAGAGTTGTATTATAAACCATAATGATTCTCTAATTACACTGGTCAACAAAATTTTTGAAATGCAGAAGTGTACGATTTTTGGCTATATTTGGCCTCAGGAACATCCCCCCATAGTGTCCAGCAGGGGCTCCAAGTCCAAAAAGAGGATTTTTAGACTCATATTCCACCCCAGAACTTTATATGGAGTCATTAGATCTTTTACAACATCACAGTAGTTTTCTGATCTGTGATTCCCCTAAAGGTCTTTGCAAACTCTCTTAAATGATAGCCATCCAGTTTTTTCAACTTCATTTAGCTCTTCATTAAACTTTTCATCTTGAAGTTGGTCCCGGATCTGTGGTCCTAAAGATACCCTCCTTGAATTTTGCATCCCTGATTTTGGAGAATTTATTCCTCAAATATTTGAATTCATGGCCAGTTTTATCCACACCTTTGACAAAGTTCTTCATCAACCTAAGCTTAATGTGCAAAGGAGGCAGATGAATTTTCTCAGGATCAACAAGAGGAGGATTGATGACATTCTTCAATGGAGTAAGTGATGTTCGTTTTGGCCACACTTTATGTAATGAATTTCTTCTCCTGGCTGATCCACTCACAGAAGGAACAACAGAACTTTGGACTATTTTGTGGCAATATAATGGTGGATGGGGTATCAGTACAACACTTGAATACTCAAAAGCACAATCTGTTAACAGAGTTGAAAAGACACTGTTTACACATTGAGTTCTAGCATTCAACTGACAGAGAACTGCTACTCGGGAGTTGCCACTGTTTGAATGTCCAACATTTCCAGTCATGTTTCTGCAAGCTCCTGGTGACTCATTTATCTTGGCTTGTGCTTTCAAAAAGAAGCTGTTACAGTTCACAAACAATGACAATAGCTGTGTCTGCTATACTTTCTGTTTCAACTGCTCTTTAGAGCACTGGTACATTTATACCATACATAATGATATGCAAGTATGCTGGGGAAAAAACTATGGGCAGTAGAGAAATTCTGAAAACATTTGGAATCACCATGCAAAAATACATAAGATTTTTTTTTTCCATAGGACAAAATCTTTGTTAACCAGTGTTATTAATGTAATTGTGAATGAAGTAGGGTAGTGGATTAGGAATGAAGGTATTCAGGAAATCAGTATGGGCATGAGTGAGAAATGCAGTGGCATGTGAAAGGTGGGAAGTGGGCAGATTAGAAAGGGTATTGATTGGTGGGATGAAGTAAAGTTGCTTGAGAAAGAGAAGAGGGAGGTGTCTGGGCAGATGTATAGCAGGAGGTCAAGAGGAAGCTGCAGGGGTTGATAAAGAGGGCAAATGAGAGTTGGTCTGAGTGAGAATTAGTAAAGTTAGGGAGGATAAGATGTTTTGGAAGGAGGCTAGCAGTGTGCAAAAAAATAAGAGAACAAATAGGAACATTGGCGAAGGGGGCAAAAGGGGATGAAGTGCAAGTAAAAATGTGCAAAAGAATAAGAGATTGAATAGGAACATTGGTGAAGGGGCAAAAATGGATGAAGTGCAATGCAGTGATAAAGTGAGGAGATGGAATTGATGATAGGGTGGCACATGTAGGGTGTTTGGGTTATGATGGTAAGCAAAGTGAGAGTCATGGAAAGTGTTTTGGTAAAGAGAGAAAGGTGATGAAAGCTTTACATAGGATGAAATGTGGTAAGAAGGCTGGAATGGATGGCATTGCAGTTGAGTGTTTTAGAAAGGGGATAACTGTGTTCTTGACTGGTTAGCTAGGATTTTCAGTGTATGTATGGATCATGGTGATGTGTTTAAGGATTGGTAGAATGCATATATAGTGCCACTGTATATAGTCAAGTGGGATAAAGGTGAGTGTTCAAATTACAGAGGTACAAGTTTTTTTAGTGTACCTAGTAAGTTTCATGGGAGGTAATTGAATGAGAGGGTGAAGGCACATACAGAGCATCAGACTGGGGAGGAGCAATTTGGTTTCAGAAGTGCTATAGGATGTGTAGGTCAGGTGTTTGCTTTATGGAATGTATGTGAAAGTCTTGTAGAGAAACATGAATTGTATGTGGCTTTATGGATGTAGAGAAAGCTTATGATAGAGTTGAAAGGATGCCCTGTTGAAGGTCTAAAGAAGAAACAATTTGTGAGGAAAGCTGCTGAAAGTAGTGAGAAGTTTTTACCAAGAGTGTAAGACTTGTTTAGGAGTAGGAAGAGAGGAGAGTGAATGGTACCAAGAGGGGATTGGTCTATTTCAGAGGTGTGTGATGTCACCTTGGTTGTTTAATTTGTTTATGGATGTGGTGGTGAGGAAAGTAAATGTGAGAGTCTTGGAGAAAGGGGTAAGCATAGAGTCTGTAGGGAATGAGAGAGCCAGGGAAGTGAGTGAGGTGTTTGTTGGTGAAATAACATGGGTGGTAGATTCAAGTGAGAAATTGCTGACGTTGATGATTGAGTTTGGAAGAGTGTATGAAATGAAGTTGAGAGTAAATGTGAATAAAAACAAGCTTATTAGGTTTAGCAGGGATGAGGGAAAAGTAAGTTGGGGTGTGAGTTGGAATAGTGATTAATAAAGAAGTGTTTTAGATACCTGGGAATGGATATGGCAGTGAATGGAACCGTGGAAGCAGAAGTGAGTCATAGGTTGGGTGAGGGACAAAGGTTCTGAAGAATGTGGAAAGAGGGATCATTATCTGGGAGGGCAAAAATGGTTATGTTTGAAGGTATGATATTATATGGATGCGAGGCTTGGGCAATGGATAAGGCTGTGTGGGAGAGGGAGGATGTGTTGGAAATGAAATATTTAAGGACAATATGTGATGTGAGCTGGTTTGATCAAGTAAGAAATGAAAGGGTAAGAAAGAGGTAAGTTGATAAAAAGAGTGTGATGAGAAAGCTGAAGTGGGTTTGCTAAAATGGTTTGGACATATGGAGAGAATGAATGAGGAAAGGTTGACTATCTTTATATCTATATCTCTGATGCCTGTTCCATCTGGAACTCCCTCAAGGGGGTGGCCACAGCAATAGAGTCTCCTTGTGAACTCCAGTGCCACTTCTTACCTTTTTGTGCCTCATCCTTAACAGGCTGAGAGCAACTCTAGTGCAGTGTTTGCAGAGGCTCCTACCTAATGCTCCTGCCTAAATGTTCCTACTTACTACTTCTTTCTATTACTTCTGCCAATTTGCCAAAAGTTATGTGAGTTAAGTGTTGTCAAGTATTATGTTTAACAAGGAGAGATTATATGTTTGTGGACAGAATCCCAATAGTCCCTTGTGGTTAAGGCTGAAAGGAAAGACAGCTACATGGGTCAGAGGAGTGCTACATGACAACCAGTGAAGTGCTGGCTCACAAAGCAGATATATGTGTGGAGGGAACAAGGAGAACTGGGAAACCACATTGGAGATGGAAGAATGGCGTGAAAAATATTTTGAGTTCTCATGACCTAACATTCATGCAGGAGGGAGAAAGGTGTGCATGGGATATTGTGAATTAGAAAGATGTGTTATACAGGTTGACATGTTAATGGACTGAACCAGTGCATGTGAAGCACTCAGGTTAAACCATGGAAAGGTTCGTGGGGCCTAGTTGTGGATAGGGAACTGTGCTTTCATTGCACCACCCATGACAGCTAGAGAATAGATGTAAATGGATGCGACCTTTATCTGTTCCTGGTGCTAACTCACTAATGCGGGAAATATTGATCAGATTTTAAAAAAAAAGAAAATCTTTCAATACCTGAATCTGCTATTCTGGAAAAATTATGACAGTTGCATATATGAAATGTTTACTTGAAAGAAAATGTGATTTTTTCATACTTTGGAAATGCTCTTTATCATACGAGCTTAAATACAGTATCTCCAGTAAGGTTTCTTGTTCGTACTAATAAGGTTTACTTTGTTTCACCTCAGGGTTTTAGAAGAAGTTAATTTCGAACAGAAATTTGGAGCGCTACCAGAATTCAACCCTGATGAAGTTCAGTCTCCAAGCATCAATGCTAATACTGTCCCATCATCCCCGCGTACTTTTATCAGCTCCTACAGAAAGAAAAGAAAGCATTCCAGTAAGTTTGCCAGGACAAGGTCAAGATAAGTTGATTTTAGATTGGTAATATTCTGTTTTAAGAGCAGAATGTTGAATGTTATTAATATAAATCAAACTTCCTTCTTGGTAATATGCACCGGGACAGCCTGTGCCAAAAAGGGTAACTATTCTAACTTTTCCAAAGATTGTTTTGTTGCTTTAACTTTTGATTTTTCCAAATTCTAAATCTCTCTTCTATTCCTTCCTAAATATTGTCCGGTTGTTCTATTTACTGCTATTTCCAAAGTCATCATATCTCTTCTCAGCTCTTAGTTCTTGAAACATTTTGAATCTCTCAGCCATCTAGCTGATCATTAGTATGTGTTTTTAAGGCTCACCAGTGATGTAATTTCCTGTCTTACCAGTGTCTGATCATCCTGTCTTAGAAACTTTGGGGAATCTTGTGTTGTAGCCTTTTGTACATCAAAGGCTTTTCTCTCATAATTTATAGGTTCCTCACTAACTAGTGTTTTGATGAATCAGCATTGGCCTCTTTCTTAATTATCAACAGTATTCCCTCAGGGTTATGTACAATCTCCTATGCTGTTTTTCCTCACAGCAATTTCATTTCTTTACCAAAAAAGCAAATGCTTTCCTACATTGATTGCTTAGCAATACAGTCCTCCACTTTCATTAAATTACCACTGACTTATTTGTCAGCATCTCATCACAGCTGCTTCATTAAATTCACATTTGGACAGGAGTTCCCATTTCTTTTTATAAAACTCCTCACAACTCTTCCCATCCCCTTTGATGCCTTGTAATGCCACCACTGAACACAATTGATATGGTTAGTATCACCTTAATATTTAATTTGTCTTAGAAAACCTAGATGGCATAAATGGTTAAGTCTTCCAACGAGAAACTGAGAGTTTTCTTTGGGTGCTAAAAGGCGTGCATGGGATAGAGTTAATTGGAACGATATGGTATACTGGGGTCAATGTGCTGTCTATAGACTGAATCAGAGCATGTAAAGCATCTGGGATGAATCATGGAAAGGTGTGTGGGCCTTGTTGTGGCCAGGGAGCTGTGGTTTTGGTGTATTACACATAACAACTTGAAGATGGATGTGGCCTTTCTTTGTCAATTTCCTGGTCCTACCTTGCTAATGCAGGAAATGGTGATCAGGTATGATAAAAAAACAATCACATTCACTATTTCCCACAGCATGATAGTGCAAGTTACGGATGAAGACATGGCCTTTTTTATTCACATCCACAGCCCCCTGTCTACAACTGGCCCACCGACCTTTCTGTGGTTTTCAAACTACTTAATATTCCCTGGTTCAGACTGTTGACAGCATGTTGTCCTCAGTAAACCACATTACTTCAATTTGCCCTTTTTCCTGCACACCTTGCACCCTTTTGCATGGTCAGCTCCTGAGCCTTCAAAGCATATTTTTCTCCATTTTAGTTTTCTTCCTTTTCCTTGTTCCTTCCACTTCTGACATGTGTACCCTTTTAGTCATCCAAACCATATGTCCAAACCATTTCACCACACCCTTTTTGGCTGTTCTTTCCTCTTACTACCACAGTTCACCCTACCCAGTTATTTCTTATTTAGTCAACCCTCCACACCACATATTATCCTCAAACATTTCATTTCCAACAGATTCAACATATCCTTTACATTTTTGTCTAAGGGCCACACCTTGCATCCATACAGTACCAGTGGGACTACTGTACTGTCAAATATTCCCATGTTTGCCCTTACTGGCACTGACCTTGTTTTCCACACATTCCGCAGTGTGCTCTGTACTTTTGTCCCCTCACCTGCCCAAGGGCTCAATTTAGCTCCGCATGGTTCAATTTGCTACCATGTCTGCTCCTAGGTATCTAAAACACTACACTTCCCCTAAGGTCTATCCATTCGAACTCCATTTGATCGGACTCTTGATTTCTGTTTTTGAGCATGTTAACATTATTACTGCAAATGCTGTTTTCTTTGCATTACCAATTGATTAAAATTAAGGCTTATAATTATGCTTATATAAATTGAATGTTGCAGTGGTATCTTAAACAAAGATAAAATGCTTTAGTTGACATTCATAGGAGAACAGTATAAAAGGAAAGCTAACTTCATAAGTGCAAAGGAGCATGACAACTAACATGTTTAGAATGCAATCAGAATGAGAATGAGTTACTGCTTGTAAGAATCAGTCTTTTTCAGAAATATGGAAATCTTTATTATAGTAAAAGAAAATTTTACATTTGCTCACATAATGCTAGTCTGTGGTTTCTCTTTTCAGCAGGTGGTGAGGAATCAGAAGCAGAGACCCCAATAAGTGTTACTCCGCATCTAACTCCTTCACTGACGCCATCCTCCACACTTCAAGGCTCTAAGTTCTTTCCACCTGACTTCAATCCAGAAACCTTCAAAGGCTAGTTTTTTGTATTGCTAGAATTTATTGAATATGTATTTCTGTATTTTCCATTGAATTATGACAAAAGATTTGTAAGTCAAATTGAATTTCAGAAAAGACATTTATGTTCACAGTTGGAGAACCTCGTTCAGAAAAGTCAGAGGTAGATTCACCTGCTGGTGGTCGATCTCCACGAACTCCAAAGACTCCACGTGATTCAGACAAAAGTCATTCCTCGTTAAGACACATCTTGGATCAGCGCCGCACTCTTGTCATGCAACTTTTTTCTGATTATGGCTGGTTTCCACCTGGTGAGTTTAAAGTTTTTCGTTATTTCCAGAAGCATTTTGTTAGAATTATTATGCTCTTTCCTTGCTTTGTGGATAGATCTCAAATATAGCGTAAGCCTAAAGGGAAACTTGGCATGATTTATGTATAATTCTTTATGATTGATTCTTCACTTGGCACTAGGGTTCTGCTTCCATACTTGAAGTATTATAAGAAACAATACAAAAAGTCTTTATATCGAGTCATGTTAAGGTTAATACTTTTTCCCTTATTTATCTTTAGACTTTGAGACCTTGATATGCTCGGACAGAGAGATAAATATAAGGGTTTTGGAGTGAGGGACAGGTTAAGGTGCTTGGTAGGTGAATCATTTGCTGTTTGCTGTGTCGTGTCATTGGTGACAGACTTCGGAGAGAAACTCCAGTCAGGGAGAGTGTGTGAAAGGAGATAGTTTAAAGTAATTTTGAACAAAAGTGAGGTTATGAGGTCCACTTGATCCTGTAGAAAATTATTTCCATCATTACATGATTTTATTTTTCCCACCTGTTTAGATAGCCAGCTGTCTAATAATATGATTAGTATCTTATAGAGGTTTCTTCCATCTCCAGAAAGGCATGGAAAAAAACATCAGTAGTTAATGAGAAATATACTTGGGGATCATTGTTTTTTAATTGACAATGATAGTGACAATGGCAATGACAGAACATACTTTAGTCAAGGCCATCTCAGTGAAAGAAAAAATTAAAAGATAAAGAAACATTAATCAGGGTTCCACAGGTGTTTGTTGACAAGATTCTTAAGGAAGAAAGGTTATATGAAGAAGGAAAGATATCAAGGAAGAGAATTCCACAGGTTGGCTATTAGAGGGAAGGTGGAGGTATCATAATAGCTAGGATGGTCACCACACACAAACTGTGGGAAGCAGCAGCCAAATGCATGCAGTGGTTCCAAACCTTGGGGATGAGGACATTTGTTGCAGCACAGAACATTAGGAAAAATAATACCCAAAGAACAGAGAATCTAACATCACAGTGTAAGGAAAGGGACATTTATGACCAGTAGATATGAAATGTCGCTCACAAGAAAAATAATTACAACTCATACAACACTCCCAGCTTTTGGGAAGCAGCCTCTGTGGTGTTGATAATGTGGGGTTTTCAGGATGGATATGGTTTTGCCCAGCATGTTTATGTTATTATGGGGTTGAATTGTGGTGTTTTGAAATTTAACACAATAAAACCAACTGTGATACTGCTTCCCCACTCTGAGATACTGCATAGGTCAGAATTGAGAGTGAATTTATGAGTGTGAGAAAGAGAACAAACATGAAAGGGAGAAGGGAAGGAAAAGTGAGTTGAAGTATGTAAAATGGTATCATCAACATAAGAGCAAATAGAGTTTGAAGTAAAAGAGAGATCATTTATAGAGAGAAGATGGAGAGTAGGCAATAGGGCAGATCCCTGAGGAACGCCACTATTGATGGGATCAGAGTAATTGTTGCATTGATGACTACTGCAGTGGAACATCCAGAGTGGAAACTGCATAAGAGAAGCAGTGAAAACAAAGGAAGGGAGTTTGGAAAGCAAAGACTTATGCCACATCCTGTCACATGCTTTGGAGGTGTCAAGAGCAATGTAAAAAGTTTCACCTAAAACCCTGAGAAAGGAGAACCAGAGATGAGCCACAAAAGAGAGGAGATTGCCAATAGACCTAAAACTTCCAGATCCATACTGGTGATCTACAAGAGAGGAATGGGATTTTAACTGTATGAGAATTTCACTGTGCATAGGCACCAATCTCAAGATGTGAATATAATAAAGCATTTATTGAATGTACCTGTAGGTGAATGTAATCAGCACTACCATTTCTGCATTTAAAGCATTATTTAAGAATATTTTCAAGTGTAGTACACAAGAATCAGTGCTCTTTATCATTCTTATGTAAGAATGTTTTACTTTAAAAATCCTTTAGCAATGTTCTCATGCCTTGTTCTTTCACGATTTCCAGCTCCTGCAGTGGCAGCATTCCAATCACGATATTCTGATATTTTCCCGAACAAGAATTGCTTAATCTTGAAGATTCGGGAAGTACGACAGAAGGTCCACCAAAATACCCCTAACACCCCAGGAGTACCCAGTAGTCCAAACCCTGCAGCAGCTGCATCACATACATCAACTACAACACAACTTACTCACAACAATCACCATAGTAAGTTTTCTGTTACAAGTTCACAAGGCTGATAATGGGAATTATATATATCACTTATTGGCTAATGTTTCACATAAGATCCTCTTAAAGTATGTACCCACTTATCAGATTTACATCAAATACATTTTTCACTGGTATACCTTGGTAATTTGTATATTTTCAGTCTGTTGTTACTTCCACTCATTTTGTATTTTTTTTTTTATAACTTTTCCCCCTTTTCCTGTCTCAACAAGGTGGCCTCAGGAACAGACTAAGTATTTAAACTTTGCTTCACTTCATCTGATGTTCCACCTCTATAAAAGTGATAATATAAGAGGAAAAGATTTCCAGCCCTCCACCTTTAGTCATCACCTACAACATGCAGGAAGTGCATTAGTAATATTCTGTCTCCTTGCCTAGGAAGAATTTTCGTTTTGACCTCCATGGGTATGATTGAAGGTATAGTAATCCCATCAGTGTTGTATGGATGTGAGTTGAGGGACTTGAACACAAAAGAACAGATGAGACTTGAACACAAAAGAACAGAAGAGGATGGATGTATTAGAAATGAATTATCCCCATAGTATGTAGAGTAAGGTAGGTTGAATGTGCGAGAAGCAACATTAAAGAGACGTGTGGTAGGAGGAGCAGCTTGATTGAAAGGGCTGACTAGCATGTACTGAAATGGTTCAAATAAATAGATGACCACAGAAATACCGGCAACGAAGACCTACATGTAAGAATTGGAGGGCGAATCAGGTAGGTCATAACTATTGATATGAAAGGATGGAATGTAGATGACTTTTGGGTACAGTATTGGGACCTGAACCCTAGGAGGAAGTAAGGCTTGCCTGGGATAGAATGAATTGAATCGGTATTGTAGCTGGAGGGTTAAGATGCTGTCAGTGGCTGAACCAGGGCATATAAAACAGTAAGGGTAAACAGTGGAGTAGTTTGTGGGGCTTGGCTGTGGATGCTGGGATCAGATTTTAATGCATTTCACATGACAGTGAAAGTGTGCAAATGTTTTGCATTCATCTACTTGTGCTATTTTGTCTTGTATATCAAAATTATTGGCTGTTTTTATGGAGTATGCAACATGAACTGATGGATTTGGTAAAATTATAAAATAATGAACTTTGGTTTTCAGGTGTGCGAACCTCTCTCACTGCTGCTGTGCCAACATCAAGTCAAGCCTCTACTACACTCCCTGTCACCACATAATGATAAACAGCATCTAGATTGTTAAGTAAATTGTTAATGCCTTTTTTACTGTTGTTTTTTTTTCCAAGTTTTATCACTGGCAACCATCATTACTACATTAAGTATTGGCATCTCAGTAAAGTTAAGATTTTAAAGTGGAATTAGTGTAAATTAAGTGCGGCTTAACTGTTTCTTTCCCCCAACAAGTCTTTAACTAATGTCTCATCAGTAACGCCAGATGTAGTCATAATTAGTAGCTTGAGATATCCACCTTTGTAGACCATGCGTGCCACCAAAGCTGCCCTTGCACTGTTGCTCAATTGTTCGCCTGTGTAAAAGTACTTTTTAGCAGAAGTCACTTGTAACATAACCAAATTTTTTTATATTACTAGAAGTCAGAGTAAACCTCAAGATGTAGTTCTCTTCAGTACTTCTGTTCAGGAAATGCACTCAGAAGTCAAGCTTATACTTGTGTTGCAATACTGTTTATCGGTGCACTCAAAACCATTATTCACTGTACTTTTAAAATTGTCGTTATTGCACTCCTACTTAGCAAAACTTCATTCACCTTACCTGCTATATATAGGTAACATTCTTCCTATAAATTTTCTGGTAAAGTTTACATTTGGTGTAAGCAGTAAAATAGTGCCAGATTACTGTCATTAAACTAAAGTATAATATTTATTCATCAAAAGTGTAAGTAATCCCTGAAGTTATATTACTTGTAAACTACCATTGTTTTGAGTGTAAATGCTATTGTGCCATTTGTGTATGTAATGACTTTGAATGCAGGGAGCTGTTGGGAATACTAGCTGCTGTGTAAACCACCAGTTGGCTCTGTGACCACAAAGGGTCTACTGTAACACCACCAGTACACTGCCATAGTGCTTGTCATTGTTTTCTGTTGCACACAATATATGTTCCTATGAAGTTAAGTAATTACTATAGAAACTATTTAATATTAGTTTTCACTATGTGACACATGAAATTAAAATTTCTTGAATAATTGGTACAAGAAAATTTTGTGCTTTGATCATTGTCAAAGCAGCAATTGTTTATTTTAACCATGTTAAAACAAGTTGCTGGTTAACACATAATAGTAACAAGGGGTCATTTATATTAAAAAAGGCTTAATGTATTACAGACTTGGAAAATATATAAAACAGCATAGTGGTAACTAGGGCACATTGCACTAAATTTATTGTTCTCCAACAATTACGGAATTACAGGTGATGCATGAAACTGAGGATGTTGATAAAATATAATTTCCCTTTTATTTTTGGTTAATCTATACCACCATTCAGTGTTCTGTGTGTATATCAAATTGGCTCTTTGAAAAAGGTTGTGACCTCACTAATGCCATTGCCATCAAGGCATCCTTTTATGAATAACATTTTTGAGTCGAGAATTCCAATTTTGGACTTTTTAAGTTTAAGTATGACTGTTTTCACGGATTAGAAACTGGATATGAACACTGTCATCATACTTGAATTATATGATTATGCAGCAGAATGTCCACATTCTAAACCAGTAAATCATAACTTGTCTTGTGAAAGTAGCAAATAAACTAACAAGTATATTCATGCTGTGTTAGAAGTAGGATAATAGACTGTCCAATGTGGTGGTAATAATTGAACTCTTGTGAAGTTTGGGCCCTGTGCGGTTGCAGTGCAGCGTGGTGAGACAACTAGTACTCTCATTACAGACTTAGACTTTATGAATAGATTTACTGATGCAGAGACCTCTTTCATATTGCTCATACAAAGTGGAGGCTACCAATATGTTTCCCATGGAGGATGTTACGAAGTTGGAAAAGTCTTGTTATGGCTAAAGTTATATCTTAATTTTATGAAATAATAACTCTTTTAGGGAACCTGCTTATTTGAAAAAAAAAAAATTGCTGCAATATATTATAGTCACGAAGTTTTGCAACTACTTTACATTGAAAAATATCCGATTAAATGTATGTTGTTTTCACGTCAATATCATCTGGACAAGTTGAAGGACTTGTGAAAAGGGTAAGTGGTTGAACAGAATGTTGAATTTCTGGTAGATAAGGTTTTTGTCAGAAAAAGATTGACAGTCAGCACTAAAGATTAGACTGTAAAGAGCTCTTTGGGGAAGATACCATATTTAAAGCTGCAGAGGAGTTAAAAATTGTCCATCAAAGGTAATACGAAAATCCAGTTTTACATACTGAGTACATAATTAACCCCTCTGATCTCGGATACTTCAGAGGGCAGATTTAAGGGGGAACCTTTTACAAGTTAAAAAAGGAACATTTGTGAAAAGTCTTAGGATATTTATTAGAGGCTGGGCTTACATTGCCCAAAAGTTTTTAATAGGATTATTTTTATGAAATAGGGACAAGCTCAAAGGAAGCATTACCTGGTCTAAACCTCACAGTACAATGAAAGCAGCAATATATATACAGAATTTGTTGAGGCTTGGGGTCAGAAAGCTTTATTATATGTTATAAATTGGGCTTTATAAATATATTGGAAGATTGTAGTATAGCCTGATGTTACAAACTTCTGTGAAACACAAACGTGATGGGACCAGCTATCATGGGCTTCAGTGTGTGTGTGTAAATAAGGTGCATTTTCCATTTGCACTGGAGAAATTGACCCTTGTTCATTTTGTAGCTGACGCATCACCATAGATGGTCATGTCACGGAAAATGGATGAACAGTGTGAATAGTGTACAGTGAATCTCATTGTAGTTAGTGAGTATACACCTGTACAGTGGCATGAAATATGCTGTTTCCCTGCAGTGGTTGTTTTTAAATCATTCAGAGACTAAGGTTTCAAAAGATTGATATCCAAATTGTACACGTTTGAGGTAGAAATGTCTCACGGTGTTTGGATTTGACATTGGCCAAAGCTCTGAAGTTGCAATGTATATTTTTTACAAATTTCCCTTGATAATTTAAGAAACATGTCTGTCTGATTTCTTAGCTGTGATATTTTCTTTATTTTTCATGTGAGCTTTATAAGTCCATGCATTGGTTTAGGATGGAGATCAGTGCTGGATGCAAGTCACCTCATGCCAGTCACCCAGGCAAATGAAAAAAAAACAGTCATTGATTTTGTATGGTAGAGGGAACTACTGCATTCTTGCCTAGTCTGGCTCAGAATTTAATATCTGAGACTTACTTATAAATATCCAGATAAAAAATTCCTAGTAAAAAGCTTTAAACTTTTAAAGAGTTGATTTGAGTTCACCAACCTTTTTATAGATGTTTTATGCAAAAAATAATTGAGGATAAATGACTCGAGAAAGCTTTAAAAGTGTAACATTTTATTTTTTAGTAGGCTTTAGTATGTTGGTATTTTCTCTTATTCATATTAATATTTAGTAAGCCAACAATAGAAAACGTAAGAGCTGTACACAGTCATGCCTGGATGTGGAATTTGTGGGGTGCATGATGGTGCTGCATACAAATACAAAGTCCATCAATGATGTGTACCATTCTAGATGGTTCTTTACTTAATAACTCATATTGATGAGTTGCTGTCAAGAAATGGTACATTTTCAGTTTTTGGCATTGATATTATTGTTTTCCTCTTTAGTACTTAAAGAATAAAACAAATATTTAGCTGCCATCCTGGTGTCCAGTTCTTGTTTGGCATCACCTTGCAATTTTCTGATGTCTCCTCCTTTGCATATTGTTATAGTTTGTCTTCCATAACTGGAACTGCTGTGTTGTTTACATTTAATACTATTCAAGTTTATTTTCTATTCCTTATGGGTTAGATAGTTGTAGAACTTAGTAGTTTGTTAATATTCACAACTTTACATTGCTGGTACAAATCAGAGAAGGACTCAAGTTTCTTCACTACGGTTGTGTCGTTACACAAACAACTTCGATCTCAAAATTACCCAAAGGAATATGTATTGAAACAGAAACTTGCTGACAATATGTATTAATTATTTGTAAAAAAAACAAAAATAAAGGTAATTGCATCACTGTTTTGATGCTGGCCAGGTGACTGCCACACCATTCCAAATGTAGATATCAACTCATGATAAAGAATCAGTTTTGCAGTGGATGTACAGTTCTGACTTGATTTTCCAGCACCCAGTTGGCTAAAACTGTCATCTGGTTTATATGTGTTGTGTATTGTATATGTTAAAAGTATTATAAAAATTAGTGTTCCAGTTTTAAGTCATGTTTCATAGGGTCCTGGTTAATCAAGGGTTAAGTGTACATAGCTCAATATTGAAGTAAATCAATTGTGCATTCAAAAGTGACAGATGCTATGTATTGACACTATTTATTTTATATTTGATGTGGAGTAAACCAAGAAATTGTATAGATAAGTATAAGGCCAGAGGTAGACATAGGGATAGATAGAGATAGATAGATAGATATAGGTGAATAGGTAGTTAAGTACTTGACTATTAGATAGCTGCAACATCCTTATTGTTAAATTACCCCCACCATGTACGGTGAATGGAGTGGCCAGTTATTAGATGAGGCACAGCATATGAAAGGAAATTATTTTTTCTTCCTATGATGTAAATATGAATCTGCTTGCCACCCTAACTAAAGGACTAGCTATTTAGGGGAGATTCAGTGTCACAGCCTTTAGTAGGGTTTTCATTCAGCCTCATCAGTGGGATAATCAATGATACACCAAAT
Organism: Panulirus ornatus; assembly: GCF_036320965.1. NCBI lineage: Eukaryota > Metazoa > Arthropoda > Malacostraca > Decapoda > Palinuridae > Panulirus > Panulirus ornatus. Next base: position 17,729,826 of record NC_092276.1, read on the forward strand.
TTAATTCAAAATATGCATTAATTAATGTTACACATATTTGCACTATGTTTTTAAGTGGAGGCATAGGGATTTCACAGTCCCAAATGTATAGTTGTGCATCAGTGGCATGTACCTTGCTTATTCATTGTTAGTGGTCCCAGCTCATTTCGTAACACTATTACATAATGTGTTATGCAAATTTTGATAAGTTTTTATTTAAAACTATTTACACAACATCAAGAAACTTTTCTTCTAGACTAGAGATAATTGGAATCTGTTTACAAAAGGTACTAGTGTGTTAACATTGGATGGTACAACACTTATTGTGGTCATTGCAACCCTAAGGATTTTGGAAGAAATGGTTTGGTCGTGCCACACATTCTTTCATTGCTTTGTTTGAACTCACAGGTGCTGATTATGTAAGATAATCATTTTTTATGACTTTTTTACCACTTTTTATGGTACTTTTGATGCTCACACATTGATAGGACTTATTTTTAGGAGACTTGTTACTGCCTTTCATTGTTTTAGTAAGAACTTTTTTATGGAATAATAAGTGTGGAGTGATTGCATTAATTTTTTATTCAGTTTTTTATTTTGGCCCCTATTGTCAGTGACTATTCTTATGACCACTGATTTATTATGTGGTGCTTTTTTTTAAACCATCTATAGTCCTTATCAGTGTGCATCATGCTGATTACATAGTATGTAGTACCATGTTAGGCCAGTGTGACCCTAATGGATAACTTCAATGAGGCTCAAGCACACTACATATGTGACAGAGGAGCCCCCTGGAGTAATGCTCAGGGTTATTTTTATTGCTAAATGTATTGCACATATATAGTTGGCATGTGAAGTTGACATGTAATTTTTTTCTGTACTAAAAACATGTTTTAACTGAGACTTTCGTGCCATAGCTTCAGGCAGTTTTGAAACTGATGTATGATTTATCATTTCCCCGTGTTCAAAAAAAAAAAAGTGCAATTTTCTAATATTTTCATACAGATATGAACATACATCTCTATTTTATGTAAGCAAATGTTAGCAGCAGAAGTAAAATTTCAGATAAGGTTCTCCGACCCATTGAAGAATTGCAGTGAAACTGAAACATTCCTTCCAGAGAGAATGGATACAGGAATGTAATAAATGTCCCCTAGTAGCTCCTTGGTGGCAACTTATAAAAGGGATAAAACAGTATTCATTTGTTATTTTTATTGTAAAAAGTTGTACAGTTAACTCTAATCCTTTATAAGCATCACTTATTCATACCTCCATGCATGAGTTTGTTAAAAAAAACTAAAAAAAGGTTTTCCATGTAAACATTGCAATAACTGCCCCACAATTGTTGAAAATGTAGGGTTTATGTGCTGCATAGGAAACTTGGAGCTACGAGACCAGTTTACGTGAAAGCAGGTTTGGAATGCTCATTCATGTGGTGGCAATGTGAGTATTGCTGATACATGGTCCTCCAGTAAGGTGCCTTTAGTTTACAGTAATACTGATACTGAAATTGCCTTGTTGGAATAATATACATGCAAGACTGCCAGCTCCTAATTTTGGTAAATGTTATGTTAGCACTGATGCTGTTACAAGGAGATAATAAGTGTGATGCAGAAATCCTGTACAGATAATCAGATCGCAGTAGACTCTATCATTCATGTAAATTGGCTGCATGTAAACATGTAAAGAATTTCTGAACAACCAGAACTGTTATGTATAGATTGGGTTTTGATATCAATTCTAATTTTGCATCATTTATACAATACCTGATGTCTGAAACAAATAAAAATTAAAGCACTATTGTTTTCAATAATGTTTAGAAAGTTTGGTAAAGGTATCATTGTATTTTCCAAACCTTTAAGCATTTGGGAACACATGTGAATCAAATGATGAAATACGATGGATTTCAAAGCATATAATTTGTCATGATTAGCTGTCTGTAATCAGAACTTGTTCTGACTTCATAAAATTACCTTTGGTATCACCAACCTTACAGACTATACATTAAATATATAAAAAAGAATTCATGATATCTTCATCATTAGTGAAAGTTCTGAAATTACACCAACTTTTGTGTCATATACAAGTACCAGTTGTTTTATTGTCAGCAAAACCTTGTAAAAGCTATTTTAGATGTACTTGTAGTTTCATTTATAGTACATAATAGCAGAGCAACTGAAGAATATTTATATCGTGAGACAAATAGTTTACCAGCAATAATGTGGACACCACTGTTAAACAGAATTCCTGTATCATATGGTGTGAAGAGTATAATAGTGACAGTTACATTTCAAATGATTGATCACTCCTTACCTTTGGTTTACTGAGTATTGAGTTGTACACAGACAGTTGTGTTCTCACTGGTTTAGAGAAGGTGAAGGAACCACACCTTTGGGCAAATTGTACCCTCTTGGGGGATGGTAAACAAATCAACCTTGGTGTAAGGAACTCCATGGACTGATTACATTGGCAGTTACCATTGCTCAATGGATGCTTGACAAGTGTGCCCTAGACTGAATTGCCACCTGTACTGCATGTGAGTCATCATTGTTCCATAGGTATATCTCTGGTCTGTGTTTCATCCCAGAGTTCACTATGTCAATCATTATAACTAAAGCTTTCAGGGAAAGGATGTTATTTCTAGGCCATTTTTTCTATGGAAAAAGCGTGCAAGCTGTAGATTTGCTATTTTCACCAAATTCTATTTTTCCCTAATCCCATCTCATTGAAAAAAGGAAAAAAAGAAAAAAAGTTGTGAAGGTCTGCCACTGTAGTGAAGAATGCATGGCAGTCAACTTGGATATTATTATTCTTTATATGTAAATTCAATACAACCTCAATCAGAAGGTCATGACATTTTACCAAGCCATAATTATGAATAATAAATACTTAAGTTTTTTAAGTAGTTTTTTTATTTAACATGGAAGAATAGTATATGTTAAGATGGTAAATTTTCTTTATGTAAAAGCATACTACAGTTATTGCAATATCAGTTAAACATCATGCACCTTAAGATTCGTGTATTTGAAGCAGTGACATTTATGGAGCAATCTTTAATATGTGCCATTTCTACACTTGTGTGATAGACATACACAATACAAAATGCACTCAAACATCCACATGTAAAACAAAACATAAATGAGCACATGTATTTATAAACTCATCAACAAATACAGGTTTTCTCCCCCTCCTCTAAGTGGCAGACAGCCACTGACTGGAGATGTATATTTATTATTTTATTTATTTATCAGATTGGGGAAGAGCAATGTGGTTTCAGAAGTGGTGGAGGATGTGTGGATCAGGTGTTTGCTGTGAAGAATGTATGTGAGAAATAGAAAAGCAAATGGATTTATATGTAGCATTTATGGATCTGGAGAAGGCATATGATAGAGTTGATAGAAATGCTCTGTGGAAGGTATTAAGAATATATGGTGTGGGAGGCAAGTTGTTAGAAGCAGTGAAAAGTTTTTATCGAGAATGTAAGGCATGTGTACGTGTAGGAAGAGGAAAGTGATTGGTTCTCAGTGAATGTTGGTTTGTGGCAGGGGTGCATGATGATCTCCATGGTTGTTCAATTTCTTTATGGATGGGGTTGTTAGGGAGGTAAATGCAAGAGTTTTGGAAAGAGGGGCAAGTATGCAGTCTGTTGTGGATGAGAGAGCATGGGAGGCGAGTCAGTTGTTGTTCGCTGATGATACAGCGCTGGTGGGTGATTCGTGTAAGAAACTGCAGAAGCTGGTGACTGAGTTTGGTAAAGTGTGTGAAAGAAAGCTGAGAGTAAATGTGAATAAGAGCAAGGTTATTAGGTACAGTAGGGTTGAGGGACAAGTCAATTGGGAGGTAAGTTTGAATGGAGAAAAACTGGAGGAAGTGATGTGTTTTAGATATCTGAGAGTGGATTTGGCAGCGGATGGAACCATGGAAGCGGAAGGGAATCTTAGGGTGGGGGAGGGGGCGAAAGCGTTGAAGAATGTGTGGAAGGCGAGAACATTATCTCGGAAAGAATTTTTTTTTTTTTTTTTTTTTTTCCCCCCCCCAAAAGAAGGAACAGAGAATTGGGCCAGGTGAGGGTATTCCCTCAAAGGCCCAGTCCTCTGTTCTTAATGCTACCTCGCTAATGCGGGAAATGGTGAATAGTTTAAAAGAAAAGAAAAAAGTTTGAAGGAATAGTGCTTCCAACAATGTTATATGGATGCGAGGCGTGGACTATAGATAGAGTTGTGCGGAGGAGGGTGGATGTGCTCGAAATGAGATGTTTGAGGACAATAAGTGGTGTGAGGTGGTTTGATCGAGTGAGTAATAATAGGGTGAGAGAGATGTGTGGTAATAAAAAGAGTGTGGTTGAGAGAGCAGAAGAGGGTGTTTTGAAATGGTTTGGTCACATGGAGAGAATGAGTGAGGAAAGATTTACCAAGAGGATATATGTGTCACAGGTGGAGGGAACAAGGAGAAGTGGGAGACCTAATTGGAAGTGGAAAGATGGAGTGAAAAAGATTTTGAGTGATTGGGGCCTGAACATGCAGGACGGTGAAAGGTGTGCAAGATATAGAGTAAATTGGAATGATGTGGTGTACTGGGGTCGATGTGCTGTCAATGGATTGAACCAGGGCATGTGAAGCGTCTGGGGTAAACCATGGAAAGTTCTGTGGGGCCTGGATGTGGAAAGGGAGCTGTGGTTTCGGTGCATTATACATGACAGCTAGAGACTGAGTGTGAATGAAAGAAAACATGCAACTGCTAATACATCAAAGCATGTAAAAAAAAAAAATGTAAACTACAATGGACATTCAGAAAATGGATTAAGGAGTAATTATCACAGAGAAAATTTGAAGTTGTAGCAGACAGAGCTATTCTGGAAGAAGATGTTTTATGAGTCTCTCAAGGAACAACTTAATAAACAAGATTATGATAAGCAAAGAAACTGATGAAAGGAGAAAGCTACAAAACCTATGCACATTCCATACATGTGGAAAGGAAAATATATTGGAAATCAGGGATGAGAAATTTAGACAAAAAGTCATAGGAAGATTTATGAAGAAACAGTTACATGGCAGAAAGGGTTAACAGAAAAAGAAATAGTTAAAGAAAACAGTTAAAGCCTTAAAAGTAATCATAAATGAAAGGCTAGAATATTGGAGATTACACACAAAAACAGAAAAATGGTCAAGTAATTTTCACCAAAAGAAGACTGAAAATGTTAAAAAAAAGGAATATTCCTGTATTACATGATTACCATCAACATTAGAATAAAATTAAGAAATAGTTGACAAGTAAAATAGAAGAAATGTGGCATTTGAAGTATCACAAGAAGGTACAAGAACAACACTACAGTTTGTAGAGAAGATACACAATAACCTGTGCATGGTAACACAATGTGAAGTAATCGAAAATTACATGATCTGACTATTAGCATCTCACCAAGGAAAAATCAGTAATTACAAGTGGAGTAAAACTTTGAAACATACCAAGATTAAAAAAAATGGATTCAACATAAATGGAAGAAATATAATTGAATGCTGTTGTATTGTTGGTCAACAGCTAAACAAGCTGAAATAATTAAAATGGTAAGAACTCAGAAACAATATATGAGCAAAACAAGAGGATTGAAGCAAATAGTAGAAATATAAAAGAAAGTAAAAGTATACAATACAGAAAAAAGAGAGATACATGGTGTGCATGAGAGCAAACACAAGAAATAAAAAGAAATTCTAAGATTAAACACTTTAAACTACAAAAAAAAAGAAAAACTAAGTACATTGATAAATATTTTGTAATATATCAAAAATGCACCAAATAAAATATATGAGACTTTGGGAAGAAAGCTGAAGATGAGACTCTTGTACATTTTGTTGAACAATATTTGAAATCTGCTAAATTGAGAACAACTACAATCTTTATTAAAAAACAGTGAGAATGGCTTAAAGAAATTCTGGATGAACCCAAGAAGAAATAATGTAATGTAAGGAAACTAAGCTAAAGCACTGTGAAACACGCATGATAGCAAGATATGTGGTTAGCATTACATCTGGCCAAGCCTTATGGCACTTATAGTATTCTACATCCCTTTCTCATCTCTCTCCATAAAATTGAACAAAAATGAATGCCTAAAATGTTATACAGAACATGGAAAAAAGTCCAAAATTACTATTTACATACATGAACAAAATAAGTAAACAGAGACTGGGCATTTAAGGTAGGACAGACATGAAAATAATTCCAAGAAATATGTGATTTTGACTAAACAACATAAATCAGTATTCAGCTCCAGATGTAAGATCTTTGAAGATGAACTGTTTAACCAAAACGATGAAAAAGTGCCCATAGATATTGATGTACTGGAAGATGATATAATTCAAAGCAAATGATCAAGAGGAAATTCAGCTCCAGGACCAAATGGAATCCCAGCCATATTCCTGCAACAGACAGACAGACAGCGCAAAACCAATCATATTATTACTGAGGAAAAATATGATTAAAAAATATTACAAACATTCACAAATTGGCATACATAACACCAACACACAAAGGAGGATCTAATGGTTACCTTGACTTCATATGTAATAAAAGTTTTTGAAAGTGATGAAAGATCATCTATTAAACCATCTAATCAAGGAAAGTTACATAAATGAAGGCCACCACAAATTTGATCAATGAATAAGTACATAAACCCAATTAAGAGCTCATTACAATGTCATATGAAAGTAATCCACAGTATTTTGCATGAGAAAGTAGCTAAATAAAACTATACGATTACAGCATGATGATGGATTAGTTTCTGAGTGACATACTTCAAAGTGGTAGCAAACAAAACCATGTCTGAGGAGAATGTCCTATTGGGTACCACAGGGAAGAACTTTAGCCTCAGTACACTTTGTTGTAACGATATCAGACATCGACAGTAAAGTAAAAGAAAGAATATATATTAAGGAGCTCTGCTAATGACACCAAAGTAAGCAAAATGACTATCAGAAATCGATCAGATAGGAATGCAAAAAGACACAATTCACAAATGGGCAGAAGCAAATCTAATGGACTTTAACGATGACAATTTTGAGCTAAAACATTATGGGTCAATAAACATCCAACAGGGGAAACTGATAGAAAGTGGGCCAAATGTAAAAAATTTGGGTGTCATCAAATATGAGAAACTAATTTTCAGGATTTCAGAGAGCATACCAGGAAGATAACTCAATTCAAGTGATCAACATGAACTTTCTCTTCAAAGAATAAACTTAAAGAAAATGTTTATTGTTAAGAAGCAAAATTAAATAATACTATGTTGTGAGATCACCAACAAAATTAGAAATAAACATTAGAATTCAGAAGCAATTAACAAGCAAAATTCTGAGGATGGAACATACTTCTGCTGAAAGAACTGCAACCATATAACCTAGAAAGAAGACATAAAATAGTCTACACATTGCAACAAACTGACGGTACTATAAAAGAAACTATAAAAGAAAATATGTTAAACAGAAGATACAGACTACTTAAGTCTTCAAGAATACCTTGGAACATACTGAAAATAAATAGGATGAAAATATAAGACAACCCAGTGAGGTAGCTAAAATGATTATCACTCTACTGCCCATAGTAATAAGAAACTTGCATGGAATACCGTAAGAAATATTTTTCTATGACAAATGGCTGAAATCCAGTCCCAGATGAGTCAAAAACTGATAATTATGTTATTCAGATGGCAGCTGAGAAGAACGGAATTATCATGCAAGATGAGTTGTGAGTGCTTTGTGCTGGCCCTACCATTCCTGCTACATTTTATTTTAAGCATGCATAGGTAGGTCCTCTTTCCATCTCTCCCTTTAATAGCTACTTATTGTCTTTTGCAGAAACATTTAAAAGAAAACCTGACATGTTGAAATCAGTAAAAGGTGAACCAAGAATCAACAATAATGTAATGAAGTTGGCAAGAAAAAAGAACAGCGAAATACAAGCTCTCCCCTACTTACAACCTGTGTGACTTATGACCATCCATACATACAACCCCCAAAAAATTTAAATGAAAAATTAAGAATAAAATATGAACTAAAGAAAAACAAAAAACTACAGAATTATATAATAAAGCTGATTAATAAAAAAACAAGATAATCATAATAGAAATTGAGTAGGATAAGAGAATGCTGTACAGGTACACAAATTCTACGACATGCTGACATACATCCGACTTACATAGATTTCGAGGTTTGATCGGTCTGTCAGAACAGAATTTGGACGTATGTCAGGAGGGGGTGTACATCAAGCAAGATGTGTGTTGAGTGCTTTGCACTAGCCCTGCCATTCTGGCTAAATTTTGTTGTACATAATCTCTTCCCATTTCATTCTCTTTCCCCCACTCACTCACTATCCCTCTTGCTTTCTCCCTCTCTGTCATCTGTTCCATCTATTTCCCAGATGCTTTACTCCTTTAGCAGTAAGGAGAAACACTGTTTATCAACATTCAAGTAAAAACAGTGAGCACTAGGTGCTAACCATGCCTCCATGGAAAAATCTTATCCTAGGTACTTGTAGGTAGATACTCTCTTTCATGTTTGTAGAAATGCCACGTGTTAAAATGATCATATAAACAGGGCCATTTCTTTATTTGTTCCTCACACTAATGCAGGATATGGTGAACATTTCTTCAAAGCAATGTCTTTGTGAGCATGCAATACATTTCTTGGAAATATACTGGGTTAAACCCTGTCCAACCTCATAATCAGAGTGGAACATATGCTCATCTTTGGAAAATGACTCGATGGTATCCACAGGCTTTGCTTGTCTTATCTAGGTTTGCCCTTGGCCAATCAACAACCATCTCCAGGCTGATGCCACAGACCCACCTCAAACCAACCACATTAAGCTCACTTATTCTGTAAATCATGAATGGCAATCCAAGGCAGTCATGAAAGGTCAAAGAAGAAGGTTGAGAGAGGGAGAGGGGGGGGGGATTCCTTGTAAGACACTGCAATGGAGGGAAACCTTTTAGAAACCCCACATTTTCTGCCTCTGCAGTTTGTTCTGTGAGTATGAAAAAAAAAAAAAAACTGAGCATGGCTCAAAAAGAGGCAAAAATTGCACATCAGTTATTGGGCAGCCATAGGACGTCCATAAAAGTAAACATTCACAGCATTAGCCCCAACATTTCCTTAAGGACTTCATATACTCCAAGGGCCCCACCACATGGTCTTCTAAAGGACAGATAGTTCAACCTGATTCAAAGTGTCCACCCAAAGCCATAAAAGAAGTAACATTTTGACCATCCCCCTTACCAAGGTGGGCATAGGGCTGCAAAAAGAATTTCTTGAGTAGTTGCTCTATTTGATAAAGAGACATCCAGGTCTGGGATCTTCAAGAAGCTGAAGTGTAACTCAGTTGTTTTTTTCTGGAAGACAAAAAGAGCCAGTCTTGGTGTCCCAGTGACTTCCTGATTATTCAAGGATCTTGCTGAAACAAAGGAGCCTAGGGCATGAAGCTCTTGCCTTGCACATTTCTCCCTGGAGGCTGAAACCTTCAAACTGTAAGGCCATGCAAACACAGAAAGGTCTCACTTTACTGTTAAGGCTGGGTATCCTTTGGTCAAAACTCTTCAAATGAGATGTAGTAGTGCTGTGATTAGGTCACCCCTCACTTCTTTCTTCTGAGGTATGCATATTTTAATCTTTTTGCCTTTCCCTGCAACCTGGCTTTCTTAGTTCAGGGACCCCTAAGTAAAAAGGGTAGTGATACTGGAAACACATCACAAATAATCTATAATCTAACATGAATCTACAAGAAGCATGTACATACCAGTAAACAAAAATAAGGAAGAAAACAGTACTAATCCATAGAAGCTAGTGGCACAGCAGGAGCTGGAGAGTTGACCAGCCCTGAAAACCAAGAAACGTGTTGAGTTCTGAGTGGCTGATGTGAAATAGGTCAAGGACATCAGCCTAATGGCACCCACTGATTGGTTGTAGGCAGACCCAAACAAGGCAAGCAAAGGCTGTGGGTTAAACTAAGTCACTCACAAAGGGCAAGTGCAGACTGCTGCCTCCTCTATGATAGTGAAGCAAGGCAGGGTCTAAGCCAATATAAATCCAAGAAAAGTGTCACACTTGCTATACAGAAATTTACGTATCATTTTAAATGTATCAGAAACGACAGAAAACTCCACGTCAATGACTGTTATGTCACAGATGTAGTGGACCAAGTAGAGTGGCAGACTAATAAAAGATTTATATATTATAAATAGCTATTACACATGTTTTTTGTAAAACTTTCATCATACACAGTTTAATTCATGACAATTACTTCTCAGCCAATATTAGAAGGGTCAGTAAATCGTGATGTAAGTATGTAAAAAAGTGCTGGCAGGGGCACCAATGCACACAAAGAGCCATGTAGGACTCCCTCTGTTAACTGTGTAATTGCAACAATGCCATAAGCATGCAAACCCCAGTGACCCAGCAAGATCACTAAGTTCCTCACATCCCGGACACACCCCATCAGCAGGCCAGGCATTGACTGCAAAAGGAGAAAAAAAAATGGATTTATTGATACTTCATATTTCAAATCCCTGGGGATAGGGGAGAAAGAATACTTCCCACGTATTCCCTGCGTGTCGTAGAAGGCGACTAAAAGGGAAGGGAGCGGGGAGCTGGAAATCCTCCCCTCTCATTTTTTTTTTAATTTTCCAAAAGAGGGAACAGAGAAGGAGGCCAGGTGAGGATATTCCCTCAAAGGGCCAGTCCTCTGTTCTTAACGCTACCTCGCTAATGCGGGAAATGGCGAATAGTATGAAAGAAAGAAAAAGATTAAATGAAAAAGTCAGGTGTTATTTAAATGCCCTATAAGAAGAGTTTGTGATTAAGCAAAGGAGATGGCTCTTAAATAACTGACATTTTTTTTCTTAAACTTGACTGCTGTTTCCTGCACTACTGAGGCAGCACCAGGAACAGATGAAGAAAGGCCACTTCCCCTCACAACCAGTCCCTAGTGGTCATGTGTAATGTACAAAACCACAGCTTCATATCCACAACTCAGTCCACAGACCTTTTCATGGTTTACCCCACATGCTTCACATGCCCAAGTTCAGTCCAATGACAGCACATCAACCCCAGTATACAACGTCGTTTCAATTCACTCCATCAACCCCAGTATACAACATCATTTCAATTCACTCCATCAACCCCAGTATACAACATCGTTTCAATTCACTCTTATCTCGTGCTTACCTTTCACCCTCCTGCATGTTCAGGACCTGATTGCTCAAAATCTTTTTCACTCCATCTTTCCACCTCTAATTTGGTCTTGTTCTCCTTGTCCCCTTCACTTCTGACACATATATCTTTTTTGAAAAACCTTTTTCTCACCCATTCTCTCCATATGTTCAAACTATTTTGGTACATCCTCTTCAGCTCTCTCAACCACACTCAGTTAAATACCATACTTCTCTCTTTCCTTTTCGTTCCTCACTCGATCAAACCACCTCACACTACAGACTGTCCTTAAAAATTTAATTTCCAAGACATCCACCCTCCTCCATAAAGCCTTATCTACAGCCCCTGCCTTGCATCCATATAATATTGTTCAGACTACTATACATTCAAACATACTCATTTTTGCCCTCCTAAATAAAATTCCACACATCCGTCAGCACTCCCCTCACCCACCCTAAGACTCATTTCTGCTTCCATGGTTCCATTCACTGCCATGTCTACTCCCAGGTATCTAAAACACTTGTCATTTCATGTGTGGCAGGGTGGTGACGGGAATGAATAAGGGCAGACAGTATGAATTATGTAAATGCGTATATATGTATATGTCTGTGTGTGTGTATATATATATGTTTACATTGAGATGTATAGGTATGTATGTGCATGTGTGTATGTGGGTGGGTTGGGCCATTCTTTCGTCTGTTTCCTTGCGTTACCTCCCTAACGTGGGAGACAGCGACAAAGTATAATAAATAAATAAACAGTCTATGTGTGTGTATGTATATGTATATATGTTGATTTTTATATGTATATGTATATGGGCCATTCTTCATCTGTTTCCTGGCACTACCTCGCTGACGTGGGAAACGGCAGATTAGAAAGGGTAGTGAGTGGTGAGATGAAAAAGTAAGATTGTTAGTGAAGAAGAGAGAGGCATTTCGACAATTTTTGCAAGAAGTAGTGCAAATGACTGGGAAATGTATAAAAGAAAGAGGCAAGAGGTCAAGAGAAAGGTGCAAGGGGTGAAAATGGGGGCAAATGAGAGTTGGGGTGAGAAAGTATCATTAAATTCTAGGGAAAATAAAAAGATGTTTTGGAAGGAGGTAAATAAAGCGCGTAAGACAAGAGAACAAATGGAACATCGGCGAAGGGGGCTAATGGGGAGGTAATAACAAGTGGTGGTGAAGTGAGAAGGAGATGAAGTGAGTATTTTGAAGGTTTGTTGAATGTGTTTGATAATAGAATGGCAGATATAGGGTATTTTGGTCGAGGTGGTGTGCGAAGTGAGAGAGTCAGGGGGAATGGTTTGGTGAACAGAGAAGTGGTATTGAAAGCATTGCAGAAGATGAAAACCAGAAAGGCGGCAGGTTTGGATGGTATTGCAATGGACTTTATTAAAAAAGGGGGTGAATTAGTTGCTGACTGATTGGTAAGGATATTTAGAGTATGTATGGTTAATGGTGAAGTGCCTGAGGACTGGCAGAATGCATGCATAGTGCCAATGTACAAAGGCAAAGGGGATAAAGGTGAGTGTTCAAATTACAGAGGTATAAGTTTGTTGAGTATTCCTGGGAAATTATATGGGAGGGTATAGATTGAAAGGGTAAAAGCATGTACAGAGCATCAGATTGGGGAAAAGCAGTACGGTTTCAGAAGTGGTGAAGGATGTGTGGATCAGGTGTTTGCTTTGAAGAATGTATGTGAGAAATACTTACAAAAACAGATGGATTTGTATGTAGCATTTATGGATCTGGAGAAGGCATATGATATAGTTGATAGAGATGCTTTGTGGAAGGTATTAAGAGTATATGGTGTGGTAAGTTGCTAGAAGTAGTGAAAAGTTTTTATCAAGCTTGTAAGGCATGTGTATGAGTAGGAAGAGAGGAAAGTGACTGGTTCCCGTGAATGTCAGTTTGTGGCAGGGGTGTGTGATGTCTCCATGGCTGTTCAATTTATTTATGGATGGGGTTGTTAGGGAGGTAAATGCAAGAGTTTTGGAAAGAGTGGCAAGTATGCAGTCTGTTGTGGATGAGAGGGCTTGGGAAGTGAGTCAGTTGTTGTTCGCTGATGATAAAGCACTGGTGGCTGATTCGGGTGAGAAACTGCAGAAGTTGGTGACCGAGTTTGGTAAAGTGTGTGAAAGAAGAAAGCTGAGAGTAAATGTGAATAAGAGCAAGATTATTAGGTTCAGTAGAGTTGAGGGACAAGTTAATTGGGATGAAAATTTCAATGGAGAAAAACCGGAGGAAGGGAAGTGTTTTAGATATCTGGGAGTGGATTTAGCAGTGGATGGAACCATGGAAGCAGAAGTGAGTCACAGGGTAAGGGAGGAAGCAAAGGTTCTGGGAGCATTGAAGAATGTGTGGAAGGTGAGAACATTGTCTTGGAGAGCAAAAATGGGTATGTTTGAAGGAACAGTGGTTCCAACAATGTTATATGGTTGCGAAGCATAGGCTATAGATAAGGTTGTGCGGAGGATGGTGGATGTGTTGGAAATCAAATGTTTGAGGACAATATGTGGTGTGAGGTGGTTTGCTCGAGTAAGTAATGAAAGGGTAAGAGAGATGTGTGGTAATAAAAAGAGCATGGATGAGAGAGCAGAAGACGGTGTATTGAAATGGTGTGGTCACATTGAGAGAATGAGTGAGGAAAGACTGACAAGAAGGATATATGTGTCAGAGGTGGAGGGTACGAGGAAAGGCGGGAAAACAAATTGGAGGTGGAAGGATAGAGTGAAAAAGATTTTGAGTGATTGGGGCCTGAACATAAGGAGTGTGAAAGGCATGCAAGGAATAGAGTGAATTGGAATGATGTGGTATAGTGGGGTCGATGTGATGTCAATGGATTGAACCAGGACATGTGAAGTGTCTGTGGTAAACCATGGAAAGGTCTCTATCAACCCTATAAGTGGCTTTCTCTACATCCATAAATGCCATTACTATGTCTACCTGTTCATTTTTCCTCACACTTGATTGCTATTTCCCACATTAGCAAGGAAGTGCCAGAGACAGATGAAGAAAGGCCCCACACTTATGTATGTTCCTCTTTTTATAGCAGGTATTTCCAAACAGCAATTTTTTTTTCAACATACAGCTCCAGAAGCTGTTCTCCATTTTCATTCACTTGACTGGATACCCCACAGCCCTAATTATAATCTCAACTACAACATATCCCCCCCCAAAAAAACAATCATCCATCACAAATACCTGATCCCTCAATTTATTATTATAGACACGCTCACTCACTCTTCCCAAAACACTTACCCCTCTCACTCATCCCTCTCAATTACAGGTCCATAAGCACTAATAACCACCCACCTCTCATAATTATCCAGTTTCGTTTTCACCAATACTAGCCTGGGCCCCTCTTCCCTAAACTATTCCACACATTCCCACAACTCCTCCCTCAACAGAATTGCTATCCCTTCCTTATGTCTCACCCTCACACTAACCTCTGACTATATCCGAAAGACATTTCAAAGCCATTCTTCAGCCTTCCCCTAGAGCTTTGTTTTACTCAGAGCCAAAACATCCAGATTACTTTCTTCAAACATACTACCTTTCTTCTCATCTTGGTTATTATATCCACCTACAATCAGACACCCAAGCCTCACAATCAAACACCCTAGCCTCACAATCAGACACCCAAATCTGAGCCTTTGAGGAGGATGAGCATTCATCGCTTGTTTCTTCTTCTGTTCCAACTTTCAGAAGTGGAATTACAAGAAAGGAGCGGTTTCCAGTCCCCACTCCTACCCCTTTCAGGTGCCTTCTATGACATGTAGGGAATATGAAGCACTGTCTTATGAAGCTAAGTAATTCACTGAAAATCACTTAAATACTGATTGATTCAAATGAAATTAAATCCACAATGAAGGTAACTGCTAAGTTAAGCTCACTACAGGTTAAGTGCTTACCTGATCAAGCTGAAATGCAAAATGTGCAGCATTTGACACGACAGACAATATGATGACCATGTAGGGAAATGAATAATCTGAAAAGAAGACATATACCTATTAAGTGTAATACATACAAGAATTGCTTGAAGAGAGTAATTTTCACAGTAAAATAGGAGTCTGAACCTCTTGACTGTTACTTGCTTTAGTTCATGACCACTGGAGATAGCATATACATGTGTGTGCAATGCAGAAATACTATCCCAAAGTTCCTGTGCCAATTCAAATGTGGATGGTTCTCATACATTTTCACTAACTGCTACATATCACCAACAACTAACATTAAGCAGATGAAAAATTCTCAAGTCAGTCTTTCATCAATCACTGAAGAGACTGGACATACCTATTCTATCTATCCATTGATCTATATCCCTGATGCATGTTCCCTACAGAAACTCCCTCAAGGGTATGGCCATGGCAAAAGTCTTCATATCTGGTGAACTCCAGTGTTGCTTTCTAGCCTTTGGTGCCTCACCTTTAACAGGCAACTGGTAGAGGGCAACTCTGGTGCAGTTTTCCAACTTATTACTTTTACCCCCCTTACCTACTACTTCAACCTAATGTTCCTTCCTACTACTTCTATCTATTCCTCCTACCACTGCCAAAAGGCAGGGGCAGTGCATAGCCCTCTGCAGGAAAAATCTACAGATACAAAGAATGGATTACGTTGTTTGACAAGGAGAGATTGTATGTTTTTGGACAGAATGCCAGCAGTCCAAGTGTGGTTGAGGTAGAAAAAAAAAGAGTTACCTGAGTCAGTGGAGAGCAACATGACAACCACTGAAGTGCTAACTCATTATGCAACCATCACTAACCCTCTCGATACCCAGGCAGAACAAGTAGTACCAGTAAAAATCTCCCTGGTCGGTGGCTGCCTACCATCTACTACCTACCTGGACATATCCATTATACACATGGCCTGAATGGTATGGAAATTTCCTGACTGCTGGAGAAATATGAAGAATAACAAACTTATACAAGTACAGGGGTGTCAAGTTGTATGGAAAGGTCCTAACTCATATGAGAACTCATATGAGAGAGGAAAACTCTAGCAGCAGAATATAATACAAAGCTCAACCAAACACAAGTCAGTGAACATGCAAAATTCCCATATCTCCCCTGCAACATTTAACTTTCAGATATTATATTATGAAATGAAGCTTCCACTTCATTTATATAATGTTTTCTCCAAAAATATGTTGTATACTTTAATTATACTTTTGCAAATTTCTACACAGCAGAGAGGAGCCTTGGCTTTCTACTACACAATTATGGGTTTAAAGAATACATGAAGAGCAGTTCTCGGGGTAGCTGGACTCTGACGATGGAAGCCCAACTACCCTAGCAATGTATCTATCCTACCCAATGACAAAAGAAAGAATGAAAACCTGATCACCAGAAAATCAATAGACATAATCCTGTCAACATACCACACTACTGTGGTTTAAGCAATAAATGCATGTGACCAAGCCTCTTCTGTATCAGCACAAAACATTAATATCTACATATTACATATATTTTTTCAGTTTTTACACTCAGCCTGAGATACATACCAACTAAACAAAGCCATGTGAAGGCAAACAGTAGCACTGTTACAGCCAGAATACTGCCTCAAATCACTTATTGTGAATTATTCAATTCATCTATCAAGACAATAAACCTTGTAATGGACTTTGTAAAACCTTAAGTGCAGGTTGGATGCATCATATGTGTGACTGGGAATAAAAATACTCTCCACGGAAGCAACAAGCAGTGAGCAGTTTAGCAGCTAAGAGGTAATTCTTAAAAAGATATTAAAGACCTTTTATTTTCTACATGCAACCTGTGTAGACAGTTGGCATATCTGTCCAACATGCAGTGATGTTAATTTTATAATAAAAGGCTAGCAAACCAACAGCTGCTTATCTTTAAAACCTGATCTAGCAAGTTCCTTCAATAGGAAGTCAGTAAATGTAATACAGAGCAAGTACAGTACTACAGAAATTCAGTATTTGACATTTCATTTCATGGAGCAGATGTATAATAATCTGCAACTATGCTTGCAGTGTACAGAGCACAAAATGCATCATCTGATATCTGGTTAAGTGGCATATATTACTGAATTAAGGAAAATTTTCAAGGAAACACATGGCCACCTTGCACTTTTTACTATGTCATCCTTTTCAACCTTTAAAATGCTTTCACTGTCATCTTAAAACCCTTGAGGGACCACTCTCATCATCTCATGACAATTCAACTTTTTCAATCTCTGTCAAAATACCCAGGTAACTTTTGTATCATAAGTAGCCTATGCTATTAGTTTCCTATGCCTTTTGGCAAAATGGTAAAAGCAGTAGGTAAAAGTAGTAGCTAGGAAGATTTAGGCAGGAGCAACAGGTAGCAGCTTTAAGTAGTAGTAGTAGTAGGTAGGAGCATCAGACAGAAGTAGTCATTAGGAATATTAGGTAAGAGCCTCTGCAAACACTGCTAAACTTGTCCTCTGCCATTAGACTGTTAAGAGAGAGGCATCAAAGGTTAAGAAGCAGCATTGGAGTTCTTTAGTTATGCAGACTCTGTTGTCGTGGCTAACCCTTTGAGGGAGTTCCAATTGGAATAGGCATTAGAGATATAGATAAAGAGATAGATAGTGAGTTTAGTATGACTGATAAGGCTAAACAAAGTGTGGTGAAACAGTCCATGCATGTGGAAAGGATAGGTGAAGATAGATTAACAAAAAGGGTATACGCATCAGAAGCAAAAGGGAAGAGGATACAGAAGAAGTGGAGGGATGCAGTAAAGGATGAATTGGGTTATCAAGGCCTGAACGTTTGGGAGGATAAGAAGTGAGTGGGGAAGGGGCAATGGGCTGCACAAGGATGCATGAAGTGGTCAGGGTAAACCATGCAGTAGTCAATGGGGCCTCACTGTGGTTGGTAGTCTATGGTTTTTGTACATTATACATGAAAACTATGAACTGGATATATGCATATGAGAGGCAATTACACATAAAAAATCACTGAAGCTAACACTGTAACTACTAAATTTCACATATGTATTTTCATTTATTTATTATACTAAGTCACTGTCTCCCGCGTTAGCGAGGTAGCACAAAGAAACAGATGAAAGAATGGCCCAACCCACCCACATACACATGTATATACATAAACACCTAAACATGCACATATACATACCTATACATTTCAACATATACATAAATATACACACACACAGACATATACATGTGTACACATCCACACTTGCTGCCTTCATCCATTCTCATCGCCGCCCCGCCACACATGAAATGGCACCCCCCCCTCCCCCACACGAGTACAAGGTAGCGCTAGGAAAAGATAAAAAAGGTCACATTCGTTCACACTCAGTCTCTAGCTGTCATGCGTAATGCACCGAAACCACAGCTCCCTTTCCACATCCAGGCCTCACAAAACATTCTATGGTTTACCCCAGGCTCTCCACATGCCATGGTTCAATCCATTGACAGCACGTACTCGACCCCAGTGTATCATGTCGTTCCAATTCACTCTATTCCTTGCACACCTTTCACTTTCTTGTATATTCAGGCCCCAATCGCTCAAATCACTCCATCCTTCCACCTCTAATTTGGTCTTCCACTTCTCGTTCCCTCCACCTCTGAAACATATATCCTCTTTGTCAACCTTTCCTCACTCATTCTCTCCATGTGACCAAACCATTTCAATACACCCTCTTCTGCTCTCTCAACCACACTCATTTTATTAACACATCTCTCTTACCCTTCCATTACCTTCCCAATCAAACCACCTCACACCACAAACTGTCCTCAAATATTTCATTTCCAACACAGCCACCATCCTCCGGTTGTTAGGGAGGGGAATACAAGAGTTCTGGAGAGGGGGGGAAGTATGCAGTCTGTTGTGGATGAGAGGGCTTGGGAAGTAAGTTGTTGTTTGCTGATGATACAGCACTGGTTGCTGATTCAGATGACAAACTGCAGAAGCTGGTGACTGAGTTTGGTAGTGTGTGAAAGAAGAAAGCTGAGAGTAAATGCGAATAAGAGCAAGGTTATTAGGTTCAGTAGGGTAAAGGGATAAGTTAATTGGGATGTAAGTTTCAATGGAGAAAAACTGGAGGAAGTGAAATGTTTTAGATATCTGGGAATGGATTTAGCAGCGGATAGAATGATGGAAGCAGAAGTGAGTCACAAGGAGGGGGAGGGGGGCGAAGGCTCTGGGAGCATTGAAGAATGTGTGGAAGGTGGGAACATTATCTCAGAAAGCAAAAATGGGTATGTTTGAAGGAACAGTGGTTTCAACAATGTTAAACGGTTGCAAGGCATGGGATATAGATGGGGTTGTGCAGAAGAGAATGGATGTGTTGGAAATGAAATATTTGAGGACAATATGTGGTGTTAGGTGGTTTGATTAAGTAATGAAAGGGTAAGAGAGATGTGTGGTAATAAAAAGAGTGTGGTTGAGAAAGCAGAAGAGGATGTATTGAAATGGTTTGGTCACATGAAGAGAATGAGTGAGGAAAGATTGACAAAGAGGATATATGTGTCAAAGGTGGAGGGAACGATGAGAAGTGGGAGACCAAATTGGAGGTGGAAGGATGGAGTGAAAAAGGTTTTGAGCAATTAGGGCCTGAACATAGAGGAGGGAAGGGCATGCAAGGAATAGAGTGAATTGGAACGATGTGGTATACTGGGGTCGACGTGCTGTCAATGGATTGAACCAGGGCATGTGAAGCGTTTGGGGTAAACCATGGAAAGTTTTGTGGGGCCTGAATGTGGAAAGGGAGCTGTGGTTTCTGTGCATTACACATGACAGCTAGAGACTGAGTGTGAACAAATGTGGCCTTTGTGTCTTTTCCTAGCGCTACCTCGCACACACGCGGGGGGAGGGGGTTGCCATATCATGTGTGGCGGGGTGGCAACGGGAAATGGATGAAGGTAGCAAGTATGGATATGTACATGTGTATATGTGTATATGTCTGTGTATGTATATGTATGTGTACGGTGAAATATATAGGTATGTATATGTGCGTGAGTGTGCGTTTAAAGTACTCATTCCATCTCCTTCTCACTTCACCACTACTTGTTATTACCTCCCCATTAGCCCCCTTCACCAATGTTCCCATTTGTTCTCTTGTCTTATGCACTTTATTTACCTCCTTCCAAAACATCTTTTTATTTTCCCTAAAAATTAATGATAATCTCTCACCCCAACTCTCATTTGTCCTCTTTTTTAACTCTTGCACCTTTCTCTTAACTTCCTGCTGCTTTCTTTTATACATCTCCCAGTCATTTGCCCAACTTCAATGCAAAAATCATCCAAATGCCTCTCTCTTCTCTTTCACTAACGATCTTAACTCTTCATCCCACCACTAGCTACCCTTTTTAATATGCCCACTTCCCACCTTTCTCATGCTCCAAGCGTCTTTTGTGCAAGCTATCACTGCTTCCCTAAATACAACCCATTCCTCCCCCATTCCCCTTACATCATTCGCTCTCACCTTTTGCCATTCTGCACTCAATCTCTCCTAGTACCTCCTCACACAAGTCTCCTTTCCAAGCTCACTTATTCTCATCACTCTCTTCACCCCAACATTCTCTCTTTTCTGAAAACATGTACAAATCTTCACCTCTGCCTCCACAAGATAATGATCAGACATCCCTCCAGCTGCCCCTCTCAGCACATTAACATCCAAAAGTTTCTCTTTCACACACCTATCAATCAACACT
This sequence comes from Panulirus ornatus, assembly GCF_036320965.1. Classification (NCBI taxonomy): domain Eukaryota; kingdom Metazoa; phylum Arthropoda; class Malacostraca; order Decapoda; family Palinuridae; genus Panulirus; species Panulirus ornatus. The sequence goes on from NC_092276.1 coordinate 17,750,668, forward strand.
TAATCCAATAACACTCTCTGGCCATCTCTCCTACTTACATACATACAGTTATGTATATCTCTCTTTTTAAACCAGGTATTCCCAATCACCAGTCCTTTATCAGCACACAAATCTACAAGCTCTTCACCATTTCCATTTACAACACTGAACACTCCAAGTACACCAATTATACCCACAACTGCCATATTACTTACCTTTGCATTCAAATCACCCATCACTATAACCCGGTCTCATGCATCACAGGTGCTAAAACACTCAGCTGCTCCCAAAACACTTGCTTCTTATGATCTTTCTTCTCATGACCAGGTGCACAGGCACCAATAATCACCCATCTCTCTCCACTTTCAGTTTTACCCATATCAATCTACCATTCACTTTCAGTTTTACCCATATCAATCTAGAATTTACTTTCTTACACTCTATCACATACTCCCACAACTCCTGCTTCAGGAGTAGTGCTACTCCTTCCTTTGCTTTTGTCCTCTCACCAACTCCTGACTGTACTCCCAAGACATTCCCAAACCACTCTTTCCCTTTACCCTTGAACTTCATTTCACTCAGAGCCAAAACATCCAGGTTCTTTCCTCAAGCATACTACCTATCTCTCCTTTTTTCTCATCTTGGTTACATTCACACACATTTAGACACCCTAATCTGATCCTTCAAAGAGGATGAGCACTCCCTGCATGACTCCTTTCTGTTTCCCCTTTCAGAAAGTTAAAATACAAGGAGGGGAGGGTTTCAAGCCCCCTGCTCCTGCCCCATTTAGTCGCCTTCTACGACATGCAGGGAATACGTGGGAAGTATTCTTTCTCCCCTATCCCCCTAGATAGGGGAGCTGATATTGTAACTAACATTGTACTACTTAATTTCCTATATATGTCATCAAATGATGAGATATGTATAAGAACATAATATAAAAAACTTTACTTACATATAAGTCCTGCACCAATAGCATGAATAACAATAAGAGCTGGAAGGAAGTACAGTGCTGAATAAATAGCAGACTTTCCTCTGCCAGGCAGGAGTTTCGATGAAAGGAATGGTCGGATCATTAACATCACCAGCAAGCAGAGTGTATAAAATACAAACACCATTGAATATCTGAAATGAAAATATTCCTTCAGTCTATTTTTCTACAAAAAAGTCGTTGAATATTATTCTATCCATATCTCCTTGTACAAACTTCCTCTAGGGCAGTGTTCTTCAAATTTTTTTCATCGTGACCCAGTTTGACTTTATTACCTTCACAATCCTATTGCACATCTGTTGTACCTTTCTCCCTCCAGTATGAAAACTTTTTACCAATACATACATACATATATACAAATACACACATATGCGTACATATATACAAATACACACATATACATACATATATACATACAAACATATACGGATTCAAAATAATTGCACGTTCAAAGTGTGCTAATGTTAATTTCATCTTTAAAAAATATCATTACAAAATACGTAGAACTACTATGTAAATTGCAATAAAGCAGAGAAAAACAGTATGCAGTTACCTGTTCAGTGCACCTGGTGTGCCTGCTTGTTACTAGTTATCTTGGCACAGTCTGGCTTGCAAGAAAATAACGCCACACGTGTTGGACGTAGGATTGAGTCAGTTTCTTTGTTTTTTAGCTTTTGTCAGGGTTAACAAACCAGCATCACACAAGTTTGTAGTTGTTAAAGGTATCAAATGCAAGATACTTTCCTTACTTAAATGTGGGTATTCCCTGGAAACACTTATCCAAAATGATGACAGAGATGATAATTTGTGCCTGATTCTTAGTGATGTATCACTTGTGAGATGAAGCTCATTTTCTTGATCAGGTGTTAGGTCTAGCCCTACAAGAGCCTCTGGTCTTTCAAAAGTGTAAGGGTCTTTTACCTCGTGCTTTTCTCTCATATCTTGTAGTAGCTTTTCTTTAGAAAAGTACTCTTCAAAACTGCCAACAAAGAATGAAGGTGTAGTTGTATGTCATATCTAATTTTCTTCACATTTTCTTTGCTGATGCTGTTTTCTTCACTATACTACAAAAGTGTTCAGAACATGTAAGAGACAGGGTGATTAACCCCAAGCCTAGCTTGCCACAGCATCATTGATTTCTTAAATGTTTCTACTTCCTCACTGTGTCGGAATACATTGTTTTCTTTCCCTTGCAGATCCAGATTATGTATATTTAGCTTTGAGAAAATGCCTGCTCAATATGAAAGCTTCACGATCCACTTATCATTGCAAAACAAGGGTGCCATGCTGGATTTTTTTTCTCCATAAGGAATACATGAATCTCCATCCTTAGCTCATAAAACAATGTCAAAATTCTGCCACAGGAAAGCCACTAAACTTCTGTATGATACAACAAGCATGAATGATCAGCTCCCATCTCCAGGTGCAACATTTCAAACAACCGACTGTAAAGTGAACTTCCTTTGATTATGTTTATAGCTTTCAGGACCTCATTCAGAACATCCCTGAGACTGTCTGGGATCCCTTTGGCAGCAAGCCCTTCACAGTGGACGAAGCGATGTTTCCAAGCAGTCATTATTGGCTGCTTCTGATATTTTAGTTACAACCCCATGTTTTTAAGTCATGTTTGCTGCTCCATCAGTTGTAATTCCTTTGCACGTGGCCAAGTTCAGTTTGTATTTTCCAACTACACAGTCATTCAACAATGTATATCTCTAATCCCAATGTATGTGTAGGTAAGGTTAAGCATCAGAGCAAGTCTTCCAGGAAGTCATTTTTCCATACATATCTCACATAAACCAAGAGTACCACACAGTTAGACATATCAATACTTTCATCAAGCTGAATAGCAAATTCTCCAGCAGACTGTAGACGTGACACCAGCTGAAATCGTAAATATTCTGAAATATCATTTATCCCCCATGACACTGTTGTATCACTGAGATGGACACATTTGATCTTGTCTGCCAACTTCTCATCAAGAACTGCACTCAATATATTCACAGCAGATGGGAGAACAAGTTTCTCACCGTATGTATGTGGTACTTTCTCTTTAGCAATGCGATGGGAAACTAAATATGATGCCAGATGTACTTTGTCGTTGAGTGATTGCTTTACTGAGAACTTTCACTGACATCTTAATTTGCTCCTTTCTTCTCAGGAAATACTCAACTGGTTTTCTAACAAGGTCAGCATGCATTGTCTTGAGATGTCTCTTTAATTTTGATTTCAAACTTTCATTTGCAAGAACTTTACTACAATTCATACACCTGATAAAGCCATACTCCAAAATTTCATCACTGTACTGCCTTGTCCATGACTTAGCTTTCTTCTTAGCAGGCAGCCCAGAAGAGGAGGCTGATGAGGATAAGGCCTCTCCCATGCCTCTCCACCTGTGTATCTTTATCAGGTGCACACGTACTTGATGACTGAGCAGCGATTTTACTTCTCATAACAAAACGATCCATTCTGTCAAAGCACTGGGCATACTGTATGACTAAAGAAGGGACAACATTTATGCTCCCACAGTACAAACACAACTGAGGATAAGTTCGTTTCTGTGGGAAGTGAAGATTATATCTAAACACATAAAAGTCCTGTCTTCCTCCCATCTGTTCTCTCTCTTATATATTTATGACTACTTGTGGGCTATTACTATGATGATGACATTGCTGATGATGATGATGAAGATACGAGTGTCAGCGGTGAGGGGCAGAAGAAGCTGGAAACCAAACAGACTGCATACATGGCCTCTCTCTCCAAAACCCCTACATTTACCTCCCTAACCACCCCATCCATAAACAAATCAAACAACCATGGGGACATTACACACCCTGCCACAGACCGACATTCACTTGGAACCATTCACTCTCATCTCTTCCTACTTGTACACATGTGTTACATCCTTGATAAAAGCTTTTCACTGATTCTAGCAACTTACCTCCCACACCATATACACTTAAGAACTTCCACAAAGCATCTCTATCAACCATATCATATGCCTTCTCTAGATTCATAAATGCTGCATACAAATCCATCTGTTTTTCTAAGTATTTCTCACACACATTCCTCAAAGCAAACACATTTCACTTTTTATCTATACATCTCTTTACGACGTGGCGACCCAATGAAAAGCTTGCGATCCAGTATTGGGTCACAACCAGTATTTTGAAGAACCCTGCTCTAACGGCCATCACAAAAGAGTCTCAGGAAATGGAGAACTCCAGTGCTGCTTCTTAGCCTCAGTGCCTCACCCTTAACAAGCCACTGGCAGATAGAAACTCTAAAGCAGTGTTTCCAGAGGCTCCTAACTAATGTTCTTACTGACTAGTTCTACCTAATGTATCTACCTAATGTTCCAATACTACTTAACTTTTAATCTGTAACATACATATTATTCCCAAAAGTAACAAAAAATACTCATCAAATATTTCTGAAAGTTGATGGTAATAAGTAACAAAAGCAGCAATTGCCTCCTTCCTGTTGTATCTTGATAAATCATACAAACAGAAGGAGAAAGAAGAAGACACAAACTATATTTGCATTACATGATAATGTGACATGGGAGATCAAATATTCTGATGTAGCATGAAGACAGGAGCCCTTTACAAGATCACAAGCAAGTGTACATCATGTCTATTTTGGATTTAACGTGCTGAGGAATTAATCTAAACAGTTGAATTACATTGTGTAAAAAAAAATTTAATGATAATTTTGCCACAGACTTCTGCTTCTTAACTCACTCAGGGTATCAGGCAAAGTGATTCCCTCATCCACCTGGGGGTTTTTTCAGATGCTTCAAGTTACTGCCAAACATGATCATACATACCAAGACAATGAAACAAAGATCCTCCCAAAACAATCCTAACCAAACATACCTGCTATTCAATTCTATACATCACCACTACCAACCCTCAAATGAAATAAAAGGCTTACCCCTACCTCATTCTTCATCAACCTCTACTAACAGATCACCCACAAACAGAACCCAATGAAATAAGGTGACAAGCACTAAACCACAGCCCTTCCATGGTTCCATTTGCTACTAAGTCCACTCCCAGATATCTAAAACACTTCACCTCCTCCAATTTTTCTCTATTCAAACTTACATCCCAATTAACTTGTCCCTTAACCCTAATGAACCTAATAACCTTGCTCTTATTCACATATACTCTCAACTTTCTCCTTTCACACACTCTTCCAAACTCAGTAACCAGCTTCTGCAGTTCTCACTCGAATCAGCCACTAGAGCTGTATCATCTGTGAACAACAACTGACTCACTTCTCAAGCCCTCTCATCCCCAAAGATACACATACTTTTCCTTATAAGAAGACGTCTCTTACCTGTGAAATGGCCATCCACATCGTAAGTATGCACATGGGGTATGTGATGTCTCTGTGGGTGTTTAATTTGTTTATGGACGAAGTAGTGAGAAAAGTAAATGCAAGGGTCACACAAAAAGGGGCAAGTGTGCAGTCTGCAGGAGGTGTGGGGGCTGGGAAGTGATTCAGTTGTTGTTTGTTCAACACAACACTGGTGGTAGTTTCGAGTGAGAAACTGCTAAACATAGTGTCTGAGTTTGCAAGTGTATGAGAAGAGGAAGATAAGTGCAAATGTGAACAAATGCAAGACTATTAGGTTAAGAAGAGGAGGGAGATAGGTTAGTTGGGTGAAAGTTTGAATGGAGAAAAATTTGAATAAGTGGAATGTTTTAGACACCTGAAAGTGGACAAGGAAGCAAATGGAACCAAGTAAGTGGAAGGAGCCACAGAGTAGGTGAGGGGGGTCAACGTTTTGGGAACACTGAGGAATACGTGAAGGGCAAAAATGGGTATGTCTGAAGGTACATAGTCCCAACATTGCTGCTTGGATGTGATGCAAGGCCTACAGATGAGAGTGTATGTGGAGAAGAGCAGATGTCTTGGAAATTAAGTGCTTGAGGACAGTGTGTGTTGTGAGGTGGGACAACTGAGTAAGTAAAAAAGTGTAAAAGAGAGTTGTGGTAATAAGAAGAGTGTGGTTGAAAAAGCTTAAAAAAGGGTTATAAAGTGGTTCAGACATATGTTGAGAATGAGCGAGGAGAGGTTGATAAAGAGGTCATATGTTGCTGGCCACTTAGTCATAGTATACAAAAAGAAGGAGATGGAATGAGTATTTTGAAGGTTTGTTGAATGTGTCTGATGACAGAGTGGCAGATATAGGGTGTTTTGGTCGAGGTGGTGTGCAAAGTGAGAGGGTTAGGGAAAATGATTTGGTAAACAGAGAAGAGGTAGTAAAAGCTTTGCGGAAGATGAAAGCCGGCAAGGCAGCAGGTTTGGATGGTATTGCAGTGGAATTTATTAAAAAAGGGGGTGACTGTATTGTTGACTGGTTGGTAAGGTTATTTAATGTATGTATGACTCATGGTGAGGTGCCTGAGGATTGGCGGAATGCGTGCATAGTGCCATTGTACAAAGGCAAAGGGGATAAGAGTGAGTGCTCAAATTACAGAGGTATAAGTTTGTTGAGTATTCCTGGTAAATTATATGGGAGGGTATTGATTGAGAGGGTGAAGGCATGTACAGAGCATCAGATTGGGGAAGAGCAGTGCGGTTTCAGAAGTGGTAGAGGATGTGTGGATCAGGTGTTTGCTTTGAAGAATGTATGTGAGAAATACTTAGAAAAGCAAATGGATTTGTATGTAGCATTTATGGATCTGGAGAAGGCATATGATAGAGTTGATAGAGATGCTCTGTGGAAGGTATTAAGAATATATGGTGTGGGAGGCAAGTTGTTAGAAGCAGTGAAAAGTTTTTATCGAGGATGTAAGGCATGTGTACGTGTAGGAAGAGAGGAAAGTGATTGGTTCTCAGTGAATGTAGGTTTGCGGCAGGGGTGTGTGATGTCTCCATGGTTGTTTAATTTGTTTATGGATGGGGTTGTTAGGGAGGTAAATGCAAGAGTCCTGGAAAGAGGGGCAAGTATGAAGTCTGTTGGGGATGAGAGAGCTTGGGAAGTGAGTCAGTTGTTGTTCGCTGATGATACAGCGCTGGTGGCTGATTCATGTGAGAAACTGCAGAAGCTGGTGACTGAGTTTGGGAAAGTGTGTGGAAGAAGAAAGTTAAGAGTAAATGTGAATAAGAGCAAGGTTATTAGGTACAGTAGGGTTGAGGGTCAAGTCAACTGGGAGGTGAGTTTGAATGGAGAAAAACTGGAGGAAGTGAAGTGTTTTAGATATCTGGGAGTGGATCTGTCAGCGGATGGAACCATGGAAGCGGAAGTGGATCATAGGGTGGGGGAGGGGGCGAAAATTTTGGGAGCCTTGAAAAATGTGTGGAAGTCGAGAACATTATCTCGGAAAGCAAAAATGGGTATGTTTGAAGGAATAGTGGTTCCAACAATGTTGTATGGTTGCGAGGCGTGGGCTATGGATAGAGTTGTGCGCAGGAGGATGGATGTGCTGGAAATGAGATGTTTGAGGACAATGTGTGGTGTGAGGTGGTTTGATCGAGTGAGTAACGTAAGGGTAAGAGAGATGTGTGGAAATAAAAAGAGCGTGGTTGAGAGAGCAGAAGAGGGTGTTTTGAAATGGTTTGGGCACATGGAGAGAATGAGTGAGGAAAGATTGACCAAGAGGATATATGTGTCGGAGGTGGAGGGAACGAGGAGAAGAGGGAGACCAAATTGGAGGTGGAAAGATGGAGTGAAAAAGATTTTGTGTGATCGGGGCCTGAACATGCAGGAGGGTGAAAGGAGGGCAAGGAATAGAGTGAATTGGAGCGATGTGGTATACAGGGGTTGACGTGCTGTCAGTGGAGTGAATCAAGGCATGTGAAGCGTCTGGGGTAAACCATGGAAAGCTGTGTAGGTATGTATATTTGCGTGTGTGGACGTGTGTATGTACATGTGTATGGGGGGGGGTTGGGCCATTTCTTTCGTCTGTTTCCTTGCGCTACCTCGCAAACGCGGGAGACAGCGACAAAGTATAAAAAAAAAAAAAAAAAAAAAAAAAAAAAAAATATATACAAGTACTATATTATAAAATTTAACTCAAAAGCCAAAAACATACAAGAATTATGGTACAACTTACAACGGGTACACAGCTTCTTGAGTGCAATGCAGAACCCCCTCATAATTTGGGTTTGGGTTATGAAGAAGTGGATACCAATCTGCTAGTTTTCGTACTTTACATGAGCGGATGTTGAAAGATCCATATGGCTCTGTTATAAGTAATGTCACAACAGCTGCTACTGCCACTTCAACAATTGCTGATGCATAGAGGGCCATTACTTCTCGAGTGAATCTGAAGTATTAGAAATGGAGTTAGAGTTCACAAAAAAAAGCATATGTACATTGTTAATTAGCAAAGTATTTTTGTGATGGTATTAAATCTTTAATATCTCCAAATGGATATTTATGAATACTGGAAGGTGTGGCTGATAATTTCACATAACTTTTATAGCTATGCTATTCTGAAAAAATTATCAATCAATGACAATGTTTACAACAATGAAGTATCTATCACATAAGATTAAACATACTAATGATCAATTATCAATATTCTAGTGTAGGTAAAATAAATTATAAAACATGACTAATACCAACTAAAATGACACTAAGGCCTTACTCTCACACATTTTAATGTCTTGTGCTGAAACACCTACAAAGTACTGATGCTATCACACTGAGAGTGGTGGATAAAAAATACTCCTGAAGTGATTTTTTTCATGGTTATATCAATATCTTTGAATGTTTGAGGACAATATATCGTGCAAAGTGGTTTGATCAAGTAAGTAATGAAAGGGCAATAAAAAGAGTGTGCTTGAGAGACCTAAAGAGGGTATGCTGAATGGTTTGGACATATGGAGAAAACAAGAAGAAATGTTGACAAAGAGGGTATATGTGTCAGAAGTGGAGAGAACAAGAACAGAGAGACTATACTAGTGATGGACGGTTAGCATGAAAAAGATATTGTGCGGTTGGGGACCTGTACATGCAGGAGGGTGAAAGGCATGCACAGATTAAAGTGAACTGGAAAGACATGGGAGGGGTTGATGTGCTATCAATGGACTGAACCAAGGGATACACCATAAAAAGCTCTGTGAGGCCTGGTTGTGGGAAGGGAGCTGTGGTATAGGTACATTACACATGACAGTTAGGGAATGGATGTAAGCAGATGCATCCCTTGCAATCCAATTTCATTTTTACCCACATTAGTCTGGAGCTCACTTCCTGACACTGTCACACATTAATCTTCCCCTCTATCCTTGAGCTTTATTTCACTTAAAACCAAAACATCCCAGTTCCTTTCCTCAAGCATACAGCCTATTTCTTCATTTTTCCCATCTTGTTGCAGATGACTTAATAAGTACAAACCTTGAAAAAAATTTTGGATGTGAGTTACAAACGGCTTCAAGAAATGGGAACTTTTTTTAAATCAAATGCAGAGAAAGAGAAGTGCAAAGTATAATATAAAGAATAAAAGTAAACAATACCATCACAGTTAAAAGATAGTAAGAATCAGCTTTGAGCTTGTGAAAAGCATGTTTCTGAACAAGCATCTTTACCAGACCTTCATCCATGTAGTCTATCTACCTATCTATCTATATCTCTGATGGCAATTCCCTTCGGGAACTCCCTTTGAGGGTGTGACCATGGCAAAAATGTCTCCACTTATTCCTGCCCATACATGCCTCACTTGCATACATCATTCCGCACATTCTTTCACCAATATCTTCCTTTGGTACTCTTCTACTCGATTTCTCCATGTTACAGGTGGGCTTCCTCCCACACCAATCCCTTCAGTAGTACTACCATACACTCTCCTTGTATACTCCCTGTCTACCATTCTTTCTACATGCCTAAAACAGCAAAGTTTTATGTTTCACCCACTCTACCATTCCATAATTCATCCCCTTTGCATTCTCTGCCATTCCAAATCTCATACACCCCTTCATAAAGCTGATTCAAGTACTTAACATAATGAAATATGCAATCACAACACCAAATACTGCAATACTCATATTTATAATTATAATGTGTCCAGAATGGTGGTGTGACAACAATATTAAAAAACAATACAGAATTCATCTGCTAAAGCTATACCCCCATGCCCTAACCATCACATTAACATATTCCCCATTCTGCTGTTTACACAGTATCTCAGGCTCTCAAAAGCTTTTGTAACTGTAAGACTGAGCCAGCATTTCATGGGAAGATGGGCTGGGAGTGCAAAAGGTGAAGCACAAGTGAGGATTATAGCTCAAATCAGTACATCCTTTCCACATGCTAAAAGATTACCTTTTGAACAATACCTCATCTGCACTTCACAGGAAGTCACATGCTCTATACAGCAGAAGAAAAGCCTAAGACAACCAGCAACAGAACAAAAGCATCCAGGAAGTCATCTTGTAAAGAAGATTGTCTGGGAATCTTCCTAGAGCATCAACTTTTTGTGGAAGAAGAACTCATCTTACATGCATCAATACATCAATGAGATGGTGGTAGAGATGGTTTGGAATGCTACAGTATCAGTATGAGAACAGGTAAAATTTACAAAAATCTATGTAATTCAAAAGACAAAATGAAACAATGAAACTAGCTTTAGATGAGTGAATCTGTTCTGCAATGGTAGTGATATGTTTACTGAAAAGAATAAAAGCTTGAATTATTATATTTTATTCTACAATATTATATAAGCTGATGTGATGAGTATTATGAATATAAAGGAAAAGTGGGGCTGATTAGTGCAAAAGTGTCAAACAATTGTAAAAAATCAATAGACACCATGAAAACATCTTCCAACCTCCTCTTACAGCAAGATTTACATTGGAAATATACCATCATTACTGTAGTCTGCTGCTGGTACCAAGTGGAATGGCTGCAAACAGCCATCTGATCTTTTGTTTAACATATTTTGGCAGTTGTCTTGATGCTCAATAATGGGTGTGTCTGGTATATTTTGACTGGAATATCGAAGATTAATATAAATCTTGGCTGCAAGGGAAGGGTGAATAAGCTTTTCATAGGTTCCATCTAATCTTTTTTACATGTGCTTCACCTAAGTTATACCCATATTTTCTGACATTCATAACCTACACCCCTACTGCCTTAATATTACAGCATCAAATCTAATACTCTAAGCCACAGTATGCAACTTACTTTCTATTCTTTAAATATACACAACCACAGCAAAACAAAATTACTAAATATCCAAAGCAGCTTCAATGCATAAACTAAATTGGTAATTTCTTGGGTATATTAGAAAAGAGGGACATACATAAGTGTATAGGAAAGGGTGGGGTTGATCATGGGCAGGCTTTTTTGGTTTCTATATTACTTGACAAATATGCTTAAGAAGAAAGAAGAAAGCTGAAAGTAAATGTGAATAAGAGCAAGGTTATTAGGTACAGTAGGGTTGAGGGATAAATGTGAATAAGAGCAAGGTTATTAGGTACAGTAGGGTTGAGGCACAAGTCAATTGGGAGGTAAGTTTGAATGGAGAAAAACTGGAGGAAGTAAAGTATTTTAGATATCTGGGAGTGAATTTGGCAGTGGATGGAACCATGAAAGCAGAATTGAGTCACAGGGTGGGGGAGGGGGCAAAAGTTCTGGAAGTGTTGAAAGATGTGTGGAAGGTGAGAACATTATCTCGCAAAAATGTTTGAAGAAATAGTGGTTCCAACAATGTTATATGGTTGCGAGGCATGGGCTATAGATAAAGTTGTGCGGAGAAGGGTGGATGTGTTGGAAATGAGATGTCTGATGACAATATGTGGTGTGAGGTGGTTTAATCGAGTAAGTAATGAAAGGGCAAGAGAGATGTGTGGTAATAAAAAGAGTGTGGTTGAGAGAGCAGAAGAGGGTGTTTTGAAATAGTTTGGTCACATGGAGAGAATGAGTGAGGAAAGATTGACAAAGAGGATATATGTGTCAGAGGTGGAGGGAACGAGGAGAAGTGGGAGACCAAATTGGAGGTGGAAAGCTGGAGTGAAAAAGATTTTGAGCGATCGGGGCCTGAACATGCAGAAGGGAGAAAGGCGTGCAAGGAATACTGTGAATTAGAACGATGTGGTATACTGGGGTCAACGTGCTGTCAATGGAGTGAACCAGGGCATGTAAAGCGTCTGGGGTAAAGCATGGAAAGTTTTGAGGGGCCTGGGTGTGGAAAGGGAGCTGTGGTTTTGGTGTATTATACATGACAGCTAGAAACTGAGTGTAAACGAATGTGGCCTTTGTTTTTTTTTCCCAGTGCTACCTCAAATGTGCATGCGGGGGGAGGGGGTTGTCATTTCATGCGTGGCAGAGTGGTGACAGGAATGAATAAAAGCAGCAAGTATGAATTATGTACATGTGTATATATGTATATGTCTGTGTATGTATATATATGTATATATTGAAAGGTATAGGTATATATATGTGCTTGTGTGGACATGTATGTATATACATGTGTATGTGAGTGGGTTGGGCCATTCTTTCATCTGTTTCCTTGCGCTACATCGCTAATGCGGGAGACAGTGACAAAGTATAATAAATATAAAATATACATATGCTTAAGAGACACTTTTGGATGTTATTGTGTTGAGAGGGGCAGCTGGTGGCCTGTTGGTTTAATTTTTGGTGGAGACAAGGTAAAAGTTTGTAAAGGTTTGAAGAAAAGAGGAAATGGTATGGGCTGGAAGAGGGCTGTGAAAATGAGTGAGCTGAGAAAAGAGGCTTGGGTAAAGATATACCTGGAAAAATTGGCTAAGGATGACAAAAGGTTAGAGTACTTCAAAACTAGAGGAGTGGGTGAGGAATAACAGGTACTTATGGAAGCAGTTCTTACATATGAGAGAAGTATGTGTCAAAAGGAAGGTGGATGTGGGAATGGAATAGTGGAATGGAATAGTAAGTTGTGGGTGAGGAAGTATGTTGTTAGTGAGAGAAAAGAGAGCTGTATGGGCATTACCTGTAGAGAGAAAGTGAGACTGATTAAAAGATGTACAAGTAAAGGTGCAGAGTTGGAAAAAGAGGGCAAATGAGAGTTGGGGCTAGAGTATACTAACAAACTTCAGTGAGAATCAGAAAATATTTTGGCAAGATGAATTGTATGAGAACAAGAGAATAAATAGAAGTACCAATGAAACAAGCAGATAGGGAAATGGCAACAAAAAAGAAAGAGGTGAAGAGAAGATGAAGTGTGTATTTCAAGGGATTACTGAATGTATTAGATGATCGGGTGGCAGAAGCAGGGTGTCTAGGTAGTGGAGATATGTGAAGTGAGGCAGCGATGGCAAGTGGTTTGGTGAAATGAAAAGGATTCGTGAAAGCCCTGTGTTAGTTGGAGTGTGGCAAAGTGGCTGAAGTAGGTCGGGCTGCAGTTGCATTTCTCAGGGAAAGAGGTGAGAATGTTGCTGATTGGTTAGTAACTATTTTTAATGAATGTATGGCTCAAGGAAACATGCCTGAAGATTGTCAGAATGCCTGTATCATGTCACTCCATAAAGTCAAGAGGAACAAACATGAATGATAAAATTACACAAGTATATGCTTGCTGAAAGTAACCGGTAAGTTGTATGGGAGAATGGTGATTAAGAGGGTTGTAGTATATACAAAGCATCAGATTGCAGAGAAACAAAGTAGCTTTTGGAATGGTAAAGGATGTGTGCATCAGGTGTTTGCCTTCAAAATTTTTGTCAGAAATACTTAAAGGGAAAGAGTGGTTTGTATGTGGCATTCATAGATCTGGAGAAAGCATATGATTGGTCTTGATAAAAGATGCTTTGTGGAAGGTGTTATGCAGAAAGTTACTAGAGACAGTGGAGTTTTTATAAAGACAGTAAGGCATTCATGTGAATACAACATGAGGTGCATAAGTGGTTTTTGGTAAAGGTGGGTTTGCATAAAGGGAATGTGATGTCACCATGGCTGTTTGATATATTAATGAATAGTGAATGCAAAAGTCTAAAGAGAAAGTGGTAGGTCTACAGTGTGCTGGGGGTTGAGGAAGTGCAAAGTGAGTCTGTTGTTGTTAGCTGATGACGCAGCTCTGGTGGCAGATGTGAGTGAGGAACTGCAGACTTTGGGAAAGTGTATAAAAGGAGAAAGTTGAGAGTTAATGTGAATAAAAGTCAAGTTAAGCTTGGGGAGAAACAGGTCTGTTGAAGAGTGAACATGAATGGAAAGAACCTGGAGAAAGATGTGTTTTAAATACCTGGGTGTGGACAAGGTAGCATGGTATACTGAAATGTGCGTGGATGACTTTAACATTTCTTCACCCACTGATGTTCCTCTTACTCATCCCATGCCTCTTCCCATAATCTCTTTTTGGACTGTCCGAAGTGCTTCTTTCTCTGGACACAAGCAAGGCTTACGGTCCTGATGGCATTCATCCCCATGTACTGAAAGAGTGTGCCTCTGAACTTGCACCTGTGCTTGCTCGTCTGTTCCGTTTATGTTTAAAAACCAAAACTTTTCCTTCTCCTTGGAAACATGCCTTGATACATCCCATCCCTAAAAAGGGTGACCATTCTGACCCTTCTAACTATCGTCCTGTTGCTTTGACATCTACCATCTCCAAAGTCTTTGAATCCCTCCTCAACTCCCATATCCTTCAACACCTTGAAAATCATAGTCTTCTTTCTGATTACCAGTATGGCTTCCATAATGGGAGATCCACTTGTGATATTCTTTCCTATCTTACCAATGTTTGGCAATCATCCCTGAAAGATTTTGGGGAGTTGCATGTAGTTGCCCTTAACATATCTAAAGCTTCCGACAAGGTGTGGCATCATGGTCTCATCTCTAAGCTTCCCTCTTTTGGATTTCCTCCCTCACTTTGTTCCTTGATATCTAGCTTCCTCTCTGGCCAATTTATCTCTGTGGTTGTTGATGGATCAGCCTCCCCCCTTTTCTCCATCAACAGTGGTGTCCCTCAAGACTGACTTGTTCCCTACAATCATTCTCCTTTTCTCTACGATTTCCTCCACAAATAATCCAATGCTGATGACTATGATTTCCTCCACAAATAATCCAATGCTTACGACTATGATTTCCTCCACAAATAATCCAATGCTGATGACTTAATACTACATTTATCTATATCCTTCAATTCTGCTCCCTCTTCTCTCACTCGATCTGCATCTCATCTTGACACAGTCTCCTCAATAAACTCAGACTTGGAAAGGATATCTCAGTGGGGAACACAAAATTTTGTTAAACCCCACATTACAGGAATAGCTAAGTCTCCCTCTAAGAAACTGGGTGTCCTGTTCAGTTGTCGAAACTTCTCTTCTGAATAGCTGCTCCGTTTATACAAGGGACTGATTCGTCCTTGTATGGAGTACTCCTCTCACATTTGGGGTGGTTCTAGCTCTGTATCCTTACTTGACAGAGTTGAGTCAAAAGCAGTCCAACTTATAAACTGTTCGGAGCTAACTTCCAAACTTGACCCCCTTGCCCTATGCTGCAATGTTGGTTCACTTTCCCTCTTCTATAGGTATTACTTTGATCTTTGCTCCCAAGTTATACTAACTATTTTCACAGAGTCAAGAGATGGAATGACAGATCAATCAATGGAAAGATGAGAGTTGTGAGGAGTCTTTGATAGAGAGATCGTTAGAAACTGGGTCTTGAAGGCATTAAACAACTAGGTTTGATCTACCCCACTAGGATACCCTGTCTGATCTTACTGAGGAAGGTGTGTCACGATGAGATGCAGTTAGGGTGAGAGAAGAAGGAGCAGAACTGAAGGATGTTGAGGAATGCAGCACTGAATTGTCAGCACTTAAGTGCACTTGGTTATTTCCAGGAAAAGAAATCATCGATAAAAAGAAGAAAATGTGTAGATGACAGAACAGAACCTTGAGGTACACTGCTTTTGATGGAGAAAAGGGGAGATGCTGATCAATCAACAACCACACAGACAGATCAGAGAGGTAGCTAGATAGGAGGCAGCAAAGTAAAGTAAGGAAGTTAAAAGCTTTGGATATGTAATGGGCAACTACATAAAATTCCCCCCAAAATCTTTCAGGGATGATGACCAAACATTAGTAACAAAGAAAAGAATATCACCAGTACTGTACTTCTCAGCAAATGACAAAGAATACTTACGTTCTTCTCTTGGCAGCAGCATCAATGCAGCCTAAATGGAAAGTCAGTGGTAGCAATCCCATAAAACCAAGGTATAATTTGTCATAAAATTCTGGAGTGTCATCACATTCTTGACAAGCACTTTGATTGTTGCGCCGGAGTCCTCTCTCACAAGCCCCACATGCTGACCAAGAGCCATTTTCAAGTTTTGTGCGACCACAGTAACGTCCGGGACAGTGAGAAAGATTTGTAACTACACCTGAAAGATTATAAATTCTTAAAAAGAGATATAAGAAGAAATTGCATATTTGCACTACCAAATTTTACAAGGATACTGTTTCCCCAACCTAATTTGCTGCTTAAAATCGGAAATGAGAGGAGATATGATCAGTATGAGAAAGAGAATGAATTTAAAGGGAGGAGGGGAGGAAATGAGGTGAAGTATGTAAAGTAGAATCATCATCATGAGCATGAATAGGTTCAAAAATCAAATGAGAAATCATTTAATGAGAAAAGAAAGTGAGCAAGTGAGACAAAAGAATCCTGAGGAACGTCACTATTGATAGAATAGAGTGATTACATTGTTGGAATCACCTGAGGAAACTATGCATTAGAGAACAGAGAGAAACAGTGAAACCAAACAATGGGAGTTCAGAAAGCAAAGACCCTATCAAATACTTTAGAGACATTAGAGGTAACAGCTCTGAAATCCAAATGTGCATATACATAACAAAAGGGGAAAACAACTCAAACATCAGAGGCCAAAGACTCTTGCCATCTATCATCAGAAACTGCATGGAATGCTAAGTGAAGAAGTTTAAGTGTGCACTGGACGAGTACTTAAGAAGTGTATCAGACCAGCCTGGCTGTGGGGGCTGTGTGCCTCAAGGCTGCAGCTTCCAACAGCTTGGTTGACCAATGACCCACCCCAATAGCCTGGGCTCAGTTCATGCTTCAGCAAGAATATTTCAACCTTAATTTTGGCTATTACATGACATTCCATGCAGTATCTTCAGATTCTGTTGATATAAGTGTATTAAATACTTTTGCACTGATACCATATATTCTCTGATAAACATAATGTATTCCCTGCATGTACAAAGGCAAAGGGGATAAGAGTGAGTGCTCAAATTACAGAGGTATAAGTTTGTTGAGTATTCCTGGTAAATTATATGGGAGGGTATTGATTGAGAGGGTGAAGGCATGTACAGAGCATCAGATTGGGGAAGAGCAGTGTGGTTTCAGAAGTGGTAGAGGATGTGTGGATCAGGTGTTTGCTTTGAAGAATGTATGTGAGAAATACTTAGAAAAGCAAATGGATTTGTATGTAGCATTTATGGATCTGGAGAAGGCATATGATAGAGTTGATAGAGATGCTCTGTGGAAGGTATTAAGAATATATGGTGTGGGAGGAAAGTTGTTAGAAGCAGTGAAAAGTTTTTATCGAGGATGTAAGGCATGTGTACATGTAGGAAGAGAGGAAAGTGATTGGTTCTCAGTGAATGTAGGTTTGCGGCAGGGGTGTGTGATGTCTCCATGGTTGTTTAATTTGTTTATGGATGGGGTTGTTAGGGAGGTAAATGCAAGAGTTTTGGAAAGAGGGGCAAGTATGAAGTCTGTTGGGGATGAGAGAGCTTGGGAAGTGAGTCAGTTGTTGTTCGCTGATGATACAGCGCTGGTGGCTGATTCATGTGAGAAACTGCAGAAGCTGGTGACTGAGTTTGGTAAAGTGTGTGGAAGAAGAAAGTTAAGAGTAAATGTGAATAAGAGCAAGGTTATTAGGTACAGTAGGGTTGAGGGTCAAGTCAATTGGGAGGTGAGTTTGAATGGAGAAAAACTGGAGGAAGTGAAGTGTTTTAGATATCTGGGAGTGGATCTGGCAGCGGATGGAACCATGGAAGCGGAAGTGGATCATAGGGTGGGGGAGGGGGCGAAAATTCTGGGAGCCTTGAAGAATGTGTGGAAGTCGAGAACATTATCTCGGAAAGCAAAAATGGGTATGTTTGAAGGAATAGTGGTTCCAACAATGTTGTATGGTTGCGAGGCGTGGGCTATGGATAGAGTTGTGCGCAGGAGGATGGAGGTGCTGGAAATGAGATGTTTGAGGACAATGTGTGGTGTGAGGTGGTTTGATCGAGTGAGTAACGTAAGGGTAAGAGAGATGTGTGGAAATAAAAAGAGTGTGGTTGAGAGAGCAGAAGAGGGTGTTTTGAAGTGGTTTGGGCACATGGAGAGAATGAGTGAGGAAAGATTGACCAAGAGGATATATGTGTTGGAGGTGGAGGGAACGAGGAGAAGAGGGAGACCAAATTGGAGGTGGAAAGATGGAGTGAAAAAGATTTTGTGTGATCGGGGCCTGAACATGCAGGAGGGTGAAAGGAGGGCAAGGAATAGAGTGAATTGGAGCGATGTGGTATACCGGGGTTGACGTGCTGTCAGTGGATTGAATCAAGGCATGTGAAGCGTCTGGGGTAAACCATGGAAAGCTGTGTAGGTATGTATATTTGCGTGTGTGGACGTATGTATATACATGTGCATGGGGCGGGGTTGGGCCATTTCTTTCGTCTGTTTCCTTGCGCTACCTCGCAAACGCGGGAGACAGCGACAAAATATAATAAAAAAATAAAAAAATAATTCCCTGCATGTTGTACAAGATGTCTAAAGGGGGTGAGGGTGGGGGGCTGAAAACTCTCCCCTTCTTGTATTTCAATTTCTAAAAAAGGAAACAGGAGTCAAGAGGGGAAAGCTCATCCTCCTCGAAGGCTCAGATCGGGGTGTCTGAATGTGTGTGGGTGTAACCAAAATGAGAAGAAAGGAGAGACGGCAAAAATGGGTATGTACAAAGAAATAGTAGTTCCAACAACATTATATGGTTGTGAGGCATTGATTATAGAGAGGGTTGTACGTAAGAAGGTGGATGTGTTTGGAAATGAAATGTGTGAGGTGGACTGATCAAGTAAGTAATGAGAGGGTAAGAGAGATGTGTGGAAATAAAAAGAGTGTGGATGAGAGAGCAGAAGAGGGTGTGTTGAAATGGCATGGACATATGGAGAGAATCAGTGTGGAAAGTTTGACAAAGAGGATATATGTGTCAGAGGTGGAGGGAACAAGGAGAAGCAGGAGACCGAATTGGAGTTGGAAAGATGGAGTGAAAAAGATTTTGAGTGATTGGGGCCTGGACATACAGGAGGGTGAGAGGCATGAAAGGAACAGAGTGGATGGAACAATGCGGTAAACCGGGGTCGATGTGCTGTCAATGAACTGAACCAGGGTATGTGAAGTGTCTGAAGTGAACCATGGAAAGGTCTGTGGGGCCTGGATGTGGATAGGGAACTGTGGTTTCAGTGTAAATGAATGTGGCATTTTTTGTCTGTTTTCCTAGTTCTACCTCGCTGAAGCAGGGGGTAGTGATGCTGTTCCCTGTGGAGCAGGGTGGCACCAAGAATGGATGAAGGCAAGGAAGTATGAGTATGTACATGTGTATATATGTATATATCTGTGTGTGTATGTATATGTGTATATGTTAATATGTATATGTATATATATGTGCGTGTATGTATGTATATGTACACGAGTGGATGGGCCGTTCTTCGTTTCCTGGCGCTACCTCGCTGACGTGGGAAACGGCGATCAAGTATAATAAATAAACTGATTTATCATTTTACCAAATACAAAAGAATTCAAGAGAATAAAATGCTCCAAGTCCTGCTCCATAAATATTTTCATACTCTCAACGAACTATATAAAACACGATTCATAGCAGCCATATCCGTGTTTCCTTGCATAGGTAAACTCAAGTTTTACCAAAGGTATTATAGGTCAGATGTATTCTACATCAATATGACATTATAAAAATCTCCAAGAATCTATTGGTACTGTTTTAAATAAGACATGCGTTAACTTTTATAAGTCCCCATAAATTTTAATGAACCCTAACAAAATTCGTTGGATGCCCGAAACGTGGATAACTAAATTTCTACTTATGACAATGTATTACATTTGCAATAAAAAACAAACTAAACATGCGAAGGATTAATTCCCATGCAACATTAGAAATTCAAGCTAAGGGGAATGATCATATACGAAATTACGATTACCTCAAGTAACTTACCCTTTTCATAATGAAAGCTTCTAGACTCCTTGCAGGCACACAGGTATATGATACTGGCTATGATTATGTACGTCGTCAAGCTGGTACTACGGACCATGATCATCAATTACATTTCCTTCGTTCACAAAATTGATATTTACACTCACACACTCAGTTGTACACACCAGAGACTACACACACACACACACACACACGAACATCCAAGGAGCCAATCAGCGTTGGCGTCTCTTATCAGCCTGACCAATAACAACCCTTTTCTCAACTGAATGAGTGATCATATCTATAAATATTTATAACTACAATAACAAATTAGAATACAATAATTCATCTTATTATACTTTTGATACTGTATTGAATTAAATCAAAATAAAATAATGAAGACTGATGCTCTTAAAACTGAATCAGCTGATGAGATCTGGGCATGTAGGCCCCAGGGGGGGGGGGGGAGTTTAGAGCAATGGTCGTTGGTTTAGCGACGCTGAAAGTAAATATGATTTTGCTTCGTTTATCTCAAGGGTCCGATAACATGTGTGTCTCTCAATTGGAAAAGATTTTACTCTTCACCAATAATGGCAAGACTGGGTCCTGGGTGACTTGAAATGGGATCAGATTACCCTAAGGTCGAGTTTCATATGGGAGGCCTACGGAGATTCGTCTTTCCTCAAGATACCGAAGAGTTGGATAGTTGAAGGCACTGGCTCCCAGACTCTTCCTGCTGGCGACCCCCAACTCAATATACCATAACACTCACCACCCCCTACTCTATATTGACATGTTTAGCTTCAGTCATTCGACAATCCCTTCTCTGAGAAGTGAAATAATAAAGAAAATAATGAATAATAAATATTTTACTGCTTCCATGAGACATCATACCGAGTCGTTAGGTCCATTCAAGTTTATTAAACCAAAAGCTCATCTTTATCCTCGCTGATACCCATCCTTTCATCAACCCTCCAACCTAGCTAATGATGGTTGGGGGTGCATCTGAGAAGAGTCCTGCTACACGTGGTTGGGTGGTTGTTAGAGCCAGTCTCATGTCGTCCTCCACATCCAGTCTGTCTCTGTCCTTCATTTTTGATTTGAACAAATGTTGAAAACCAAGACTGACAAAGGAAGGTGGAGGCGGAGGAACACAAGAGGCCAACATGCTGACTTTGGGATATGACGATGCATAATACATCAGGACGGAGTTACGGAATTCTCCTGCAAGGGGCCATGTGTTGAAGAGACTGTGACACACACACACACACACACACACACACATATATATATATATATATATATATATATATATATATATATATATATATATATATATATATATAAACACGTGCACATCCTCTCAAGGGCTCGCGATCCCACGAACAACCCTTCGCAACCCCCAGGTTAGGAATCCCTGATTTAAGGGATCCTGAAAATGAGATGATTCAATTGAATTAGGGTTCGATAATTTGCGAGACCCTGTAGATGAGAAAACAAACTTCTCTAATATCGTCCCGGAGCCTGATTATTTGGGGGACTAAAAATGGGAAAATCCAACTTACCTCTCGGTGCGCAGAGCCCGCTTCAGTTATAGCAGGGTCACAGTTTTTTCCTGGGGGGCTGAAAATAATATACTCCTTAAATGGTCCCTGGGCCCAATACTTTGCGATCTCCTTATAATGAGGAGATACAACTTTTATTAAATTATCCCAGCGTCTGATAGTTTGAGGGGCTCTGAAAATGAGAAGATCCGACTTTTCAAATGTCCCATGTCCTGATAATCTGACCCTGAACATGGAAAGATCCAAATTTTTCCTTAGATTATTCCAGAACCTGACAGTCTGGAGGGTCTTGAAAATGAGAAATTTCTACTTTTTGTATGTTTTCTAACGGCCAGATGATTTGGAGACTCTCCCCACCCCCCACCGTAACACACACACACACACACACACACACACACATACAGTAATTCCACATGCTGGCTGTTTGAACTGTTCGCTGTCTAATATGCTCGCTGTCTAAGTTGATCGCTGATTGATTTACTTGCTCTTTGAAATGCTCGCTGGAGATGTTTTGTCTGATGATGGTTATATGTTTATCATATCTCAGAGGTTCGGAAACATATTAAGAAGTTGAATTAGCACAGAGTAAGTCCCGTATTCGTTAAGTTTATATTTACAGTTTATTGATGAGAATACTGGAGTGAGTGGTTGAAGGAACCATTTTATTGACATGTAAAGCACATCAGTATGTTGAGGTAATGAAAGGTTGCAAAATCTACAGTAATTACTTGTACTAGGGTACAGCACATAACAAGGCTATGTCTCATGGTTATTTGATGGAGAAGTGATCATAGGAGGGTCATTGAACACGGACATTAACATTTCAACCCTAACCACTCCATTGCAATGTTCAAGTCCCAAGTTTCATTTACCTTCATTCTTAACTAATTCTCTTCTTTCTTCCTTTTCTATTTTTCCCCAGAATATATTCCTCTGCTGTTTAGAATTTTCTGTCTTCATTGTTTTAGATTTATTTCCCCCTGTTATCTTAGTCTGGTTGGCTATGTATGGGTGTTGGAGGCTGTTTCCTTCTTTCTTTCATTGTCATTCCTGGAACACTACTTGATTAAGTGATATAAATTATCATCAGATTGATTTATGATTGATTCTGTGCACTTGTAGTGTTTTTGTATTGTGTTTCTGCTGCCTCCCTCTTGCTAGATGAGTATCAGTTGGTATGGAAAGTTACGTGAGGTTTTCATAGATTATATTGATTGATACAAATGTTTCACTTATGCATTACTTTTCCCCATATTTTTCCTGATCTTCATAAACTTCCCCACTATTGGCTTTTTTATTATTGTAATATAAAAAAGTTGTTCCAGCAATGCTCTCCTAGTCTTGCCTTATTACCTACAATTAATCTAATCATTCATTAGAAAATTCTGTTGTATTCCACAGTAGATATGGTGGCAGGATTACTACTCTCAACTGTTACCAGATATTGCATGACATCTCTTTACATGAGTGATTGTTCACTCTGCGTATGTGTGACAAGATGGTGTCATGTGACACTAACATGTGTTGCTAATTTACTTCATGCTGTGCAAGGCTAGGTAAAAAAAAAAAAATTCCAAAAGAACGGAAATAAATAGCTCCATTTGTTCCTTTATTGGTAATATTGAAACCGAAAGAACTTAAGGAACCAGGTTTAGGTTAAGGAAATCTGATGTTGACGAAAATCCAAAGCTCCTACCGAGTGTTGGGTAATAAAGGTTGTCACAGGTTTTCAGAATTTTGTGAAATCTGTGATACAAATTGCCATGTAAAAACTTATGTTGAAACTGTTTGTATTTTTTTTTAATCATCTTTCATTGGGCCACTTTATGTATGGATTTATTGATTTTTCCAGTTGAAGAAGTGTGATTATAGCTTTTTAGCTGTTGACAACTTTAGGAAAGATTAGAAAGACTTGTAAGTGATGGTTTAAAGGCAATTTGATGAATACTTGTATCTATGAGTCCATGTGTTGTAGTGTAGAATAAGAATCTTACTTAAAACATTCATTTCTACTCATGGAAAATGATTATTTATGCAACCCATACTGAATAAGAAATACTATAGCTTTCTCAGAAAGTAGATATTATTTTCATTCATGGTAAAGCTTAAAGGTCTTTTGTATTTCAAAATATGACGTAGTGTTTAGTATGAATTTTCCTATTTTTGAGGTTCAGTAACTGATAGGTATTTCCAATTTATGTGTCCCAAGCATTGATTAGAAATGTGTGTTGATTGCTAAGTTTCTTATTGATTTTTTTAAGGTATGTAATCCTTCATTTCTTAAACAATTGTATTTGTTTAGCCTTATGGATGCTAGATTACTATCTCATACCAATACCTCATGAACTTGAATTGCAAATAAAGTGATGTATTATAAATTCTTTTCTTATGAACATATTTATTAGATGGCAGAAAGTAAGGGCAGTGGTGAGGATTCTCAAGAAACTGCAACTACAACAGAGACAACCAACAGTTCTGATACGACAGATGTTGAGAGGGAGTGGGCCCAGGCTGCTCAGGCTGAGTTCACGAAGGGTAATTATGCTGCTGCTCTCACACTTCTGAGCCAGTTGCAAGGAACAAGACCAAAGGATGCAAAGGTAAAACATTTTCATAACAGTTTTGATATTTCTCTGATGACATATATTATTCTAACAATGAGAAAGGATGTTATGGGCAGACATGTTCACATTATGCTTAGTTCTCATGAGAAAAACATATGAAACGGTTGCTCATTCTTCCAGCAATGAAAAAATGCCTTATAAAGGGAGATATAATGTTAGAATTCCTTTAGTTGCAGTAGAATGAAAAAATGAACTCTGAATTAGCCATCCCTTGAGTCCCCAGTGCCTACAGTTTCCTGCTTGTTGCTGCATGACCTTAGCAGAGTAAGAGGCGATCAAGCAATAATATATTAAAGAGATAGGTGTTCAGTTTCAAAAGTGAAAGAAGGTACATTTTGGTTGAAAAGGAAGGAAGGGGAAGAGTCCCTTTAGGATGTTAGTTGTCAGCTTTCATTCATCCCCAAATTCACAGGTTACAAACATTCCAGCATTCACAAGTTGTAATCATTGATGAAAATAAATTTTATTTTAACATATAGCTGTTACAGAAACTGATATTCCCCAACATTAATTAGCCTGATCCTCTCCAGCAACAACTCATAAGATTTAAATGGTGTGAATGTAATGAAAATTGAAATAGAATGCTTTTTTATGAGCATATGAATTATTTTAATGAATTTTGGGTTTTTCTTCTAAAGTGATATATGTGTTTGCATACAAAGGAGATAAAGCATTTTAGGAGCAGATGAGTGAGTGTGTCAGCAGTTTTGATGCAAGAGACAAGCATTAGTGAAGGGTGATTTAAATGCAAAAGTGGGTAATGTGGCAGTTGAGGGTATAACTGGGAGGCATGGGGTATTCAGTAAGGTGAATAAAAATGATGAGCAGCTTGTGGAGTTGCATACTAAAAAATTACTGAAAATACCTGGTTTAAAAAGAATAACATATGTGAGTGTGCATGGGTGGTATGCAGACATTATTGGATTACATACTAATCTTGGAGACTTGGATGTGAATGTGGTGAGAGGGGCAGGTGGTAGGATGTCTGATCATTACCTGATGGAGGCAAGACATTGAGTGTAGAATAGCAAAAGGTGATAGTGAAAGAAGCTAGGGTAGTGAGTGAGGATTGGAGGTATTTAGGGAACCAGTGCCAAGAGACAAGTGTGTGGAAGGTGGTAGGTAGGCAGATAAGAAAGGGTAATGAATTGTGAAATGATTGAGTAAAGTTGCTATTGAGAGATATATAGGTGATACATCCAGGGAAGGAGTGCAGATCATTGGGAAATGCACAAGAGAAAGCAGCAGGAGGAGGTTAAGAGAAAGATGTAGGGGCTGAAGAAGAGGGC
Organism: Panulirus ornatus; assembly: GCF_036320965.1. NCBI lineage: Eukaryota > Metazoa > Arthropoda > Malacostraca > Decapoda > Palinuridae > Panulirus > Panulirus ornatus. The sequence continues at coordinate 17,776,258 of NC_092276.1, forward strand.
AGATTAGACTAGGGATCAACAACTATCAGCAAACTTCAGGGAGAATAAGATGTTTTGAAAGTGGTTAATAGTGTGAGAAAAACAATGGACTGCATGGGAACATCAATGAAGAGGGCAAATGGGAAGTGGTAACAGACAGGGATGAGGTGAAGAGGAGATGGAGTGAGCACTTTGAAAGAGTTTTGCTTGTGCTTGATGATAGGGTGGCAGATGTAGGATGTTTGGGTCAGGGAGGTATGCAAAGTCAGTCATAGTTTGTGGCTAGGTGAAGAGAGATGAGGTGATGCAAGCCTTGTGTAAGATGAAATGTGGCAAGGGAGCTGGAGTGGATGGCACTGAAGTTGAATTTTTTTGCTTTTTAAAGGGGTTGATTTTGTTGTTGATTGGATAGTTAGAATGTTAAAGTATTTATGGATCATGGGGAGGTGCCTGGGGATTGGCATAATACATGTGTAGTGCCATTGTATAAAGGCAAGGATGACAAAGGTGAATGTTCAAATTATAGAGGTATAAGTTTGTTTAGAATACCTGATAAGGTACATGGAAAAGTGAAGAATGGAGGATGGTGACATGTACCTAGTACTAGATTAGGGAGGAACAATGTAGTTACAGGAATGTTACGGATGTGCAGATCAGGTGTTTGCTTTGAAGGATGTGTGTGAAAAATACTTACAGAAACAGAAAGCATTTATGGATCTGGAAATATGATAGGGTTGATAGAGGAAATATGATAGGGTTGATAGAAGGTTTTACAAATATAGGGTGTGGGAGGAAAGTTGTTACAAGTAGTGAGGAGTTTTTATTAAGAGAGTAAGGTGTGTGTGCAAGCAGGTAGAGAGGAATCTGAGTGTTTCCAGGTAAAGATGTATCTGGGGCAGGGATGTGTGATATCACCATGCCTGACTCTGTATATGGTTTGGGTGCCTAGGGAAGTAGATGCAAGGATCTTGGAGAGAAGAGCAGGTATGCAACTTGTAGTGGGTGACGGGGCTGATGACATGGCATCAGTGGCAGGTTCAAGTGAGGAACTTCAGAATTTGGAGTCTGTGTTGGAGAGAGTATGTAAAAGGAGAAATGTGAGAGTTAATGTGAATTAAAGCAAGGTTATCAGGTTTAGCAGAGCAGATAGGTTAGTTGTGGTGTGAAGTGGATGGAGAAAAATTAGGGGAAGTGAGGCATTTTAGATGTCTGGGGGTAGACATGTACTGAGTGGAACCATAGAAGTGGATATGATTTATAGGGTGGGTGTTGGGGTGAAGGCTTTTGGGATATGTTGAAAGAGAGGTCATTCCCTAGGAGGGCAAATTTGGGTATGATTGAAGGTATAGTAGCTCCAACCATATCGTATGTGTGCAGAGCATGAGCTATAGATGAAGATGTATGGAAGAGGGTGACTTTGTTGGAAGGGAAATGTTTGAGGACATGTCAAGTGGAGGGGGGGTTTATAATCGAATATGCAATGATAGGGTAAGAGAGAGATGTAGTAATAAGAAGAGTATGATTGAAAGAGCTGAAGAGAGTGTTCTGAAATTGTTTGGACGTATGGAGAGAATTAGTGATCAGAGATTGATAAAGAGGATATGCATGTCAGAAGTAAAGGGTACAAGGAGAAGGAGAGACCAGATTGGAGATGGAAGATGTAATGAAAGTTATATGAATGGTCAGGGCCTGAACATGCACGAGGGTGATTAAGTTATAGCAGTAAGGTGTACATGGGTCATTGCGCTGTCAGTGGACAGTACCAGAGCATTTAAAGGAGCTGAAAAAAACACGATATGGCAAGGTAGCCATAAAAGGTCTGTGGGGGCCTGTTTGTGGATAAGGGGCTGTGGTCTCTGTATTTTGGACATGGCAGCTAGAGATTGGATGTGAGCAAATGAAGTCTTTTCTTTGTCTTCCTGGCACTACCTCACTAATGCTGGAAATAGTGAACAGGTATGAAAAAAAAGAAAGAAAATCAAATAAAAGAATATGGTACCAATACCTTTGAAGAATGTTTGTGGTTAGCACAGATAGTCTACTTGTTGATGGGAGTGGGATTTGAGAATGGTTGTTGGAGATATAAGACTTGGGAGATCATTAAGAAGTAGAGGCTTCCTTGTTTTATGGAAATGAATTAAGTAACAGTGAATATGAGGAAGGAATGGGGTGCTGCTGTGTTACTCTCTTGTTTCTAAAGGAAGACTTGACATGAGACAGATGGCATGGTTTATGTTAAGAAGTTCGTAACTTTCAAGTGTATTGCTCACTGTGGCATGTATGACCTAATCCTAACAGATTAATGATTTGACCTTGGCTTTTTAATTTCCAATAGAATATGGTCAATATGAAATAAAGTATAAGATGTGAACATGTTATAACTTATTTCATTCTTCATATCAAGGCCTGGTTGTAATGATGAATTGACGTGATTCGGTCTGCAGACTTTCCTCAGCATAAGTAGAGTGTATCATTGCCTGTTCCACTATCTACATTAATTGGTTGATATTATGTTTAGACAAACAGACGTAACATATATTGTATTACCTTGGTAATGACTGTAATAGAGAGTTTGATATGTTGCATAGTAATAATAAATTATGCCTTATAATGTTTTCAGGTGCTGATGAATAAGGCTGTAGTTGAGTACTACAGGAGTGATCTTAAGAAAACAGAAACCTTCCGCAAACAGTTGGTTGATATTTGCACGCAAGTAAGAGCTTTTATTCAAAATAATTACTGTCTTACTTTTACCTCCTATTTTCTGTTTTCTTTATTGGTAATATGTAGATGTGCATCACTGCATATGAATCTTTTGAATATTTGCATGTTCCATTTTGCTAATGACTCTTCTTTTTCCCCTTAGTTATTCATAAATCTTATGCACTTCTGAATTTTTTGATTGATTCAACACAAACCTATGCCTTCATTACACGTGGTCTCCTACCCATGTTCTATTTACAAAAGAAGGTTTGAAACCTGCTTAGAAAAACATGAAAAGTTTAACTGGTGTATAACTTTAGATTAAGATGTTCCCTCTTATCATGTACTTACTTCTAGGGGCAGGAAGTTTTTAAAGACGATTCAAGAAGTTGGTTATGACAATATGAGAGATTGGTAAACATATGTACAACCACAGGTTAAGATGTTCCTTCCTATCATATGCTTACTTCATGCTTCAGGAGTCCATTCTGTTTTGATAAAACTCTCACAGTGATGAGGAAGCTGGCCGCATTGATCAAATTGGACCGCAGGTCATAGTGTAATGATGTTTTGTGTGAGATGTGTTGAATAGTTTTTGTCACGTAGGGATGGGTGATCTTCAGATTGACATGGAAAAGTGGGACCATGTGTGGGGAGTGGTTTCATATGGAAGTATGTCTGATGGGGTAGTATTTTAGACTGAGTTGGGATTAAGTGTTTTTTCAGTGTTATGTTTGCTGGTGGTGGGGGATATGTGAAAAGAGGTTGCGGAGGTGTGAGACAGTGGAAGGCTTTTTATTTCTATTTGGTGGTTGATGGTTCATTATAAGGTGGTTTAGGTTGTTTCTCAGGTTTATTTACTACACCTAAAGAAACACTAATGGCAAATGAAGAAGGTCTAGAGGAGGAAGACAAAGAAGGTTCCAGAATTATGAGAGCTGAGTTACCAGGAAATGCTTGAAACTTTAGATTGTCTACTGTGGAAGAGAGAAGATTGTGGGGTGAACTGGTGACACCCTTTAAGTATTTAAACCACTTTGTTGATGTAGACAGTAAGCAGCTCTTCAAAAAATGTAGGAATAGGACAGCCAGAGTGCAAAACACGAAATTAAGGAGATGATGTTAAAGTTTTAAAGAAGTTAGTGTCAGAATGGTTGAAGAATAGAAGTGCCTGAAAGAGGAAATGATGCATGTGTACATCTTACAAAAGGATATAAGCAGGAGTTGTGGGAGTGTGTGAAAGTGTGTAAGAAAGTAACTTCTTGACTGATGTTGGTGAAAATGAAAGTGGATGGCGAGAGATGAGTGATAATTAGTGCTTATGAGCGTGGCCACGAGAAGAGAGATCGTGAGAGGCAAGTTTTTTGGGAGCCGCTGGGTGAATGTGGCAGCAGTTTTGGTGTAGAGATGGGATATTGATGATGGGTGTTTAAGTGCAAAATTGAGTAATGTGGCAGTTGAGGGCTTAATTAGGGGGTATGTGGTATTCATTATTATGACTGGAAATATTGAACAGCATATGGAGTTGTGTGCTGAAAAAGGACTGGTGATTGGGAATACTGTACCTGGTTTAAAAAGGACATACACAAATATGTGTGTGTGTGGGAGAGATGGTTATCAAGTATTATTAGGCTACAAATTAATCAACAGGTTTGTAAAAGAGAGACTTTTGGATGTAAATGTGCCTAGAGGGGCAACTGATAGGTGCCTGATAACTATCTTGTGAAGATGATATTGAAGATTTGTAGAGGTTTTTGGAAAAGAGGAAGCATCACTGAGAAGAGAGTGGTGAGAGTAAGTGAGCTTGGAAAAGAGACTTTTTGAAGAATCCCCGGAGAAATTGAGTGTAAAATAGCAAAACGTGAAAGTAAATGAAGCAGGGGTGTGGCTGAGGAATGTGAGGTATTAAGGGAAGCAGTGATGACATGTGCAAGAGATGCATGTCACATGGAAAAGGTGGGAGGTGGGCATATTTATAAGGTAGTGAGTGATATGATGAAAGGTAAAGTTGCTTGTGAAAGAGAAGAGAGAGACTTTTGGGTGGTACTTACAGGCAAGGCACACCAATGATTGGGGGTATGTTTAAAAGAAAGCAAGAGGAGGTCAAGAGGAAGGTGTGGGGGTTGAAAAAGAGGGCAAATAAAGAGTTGGGGTGAGTGAATATGAGTAAACTTCAGGGAGGATGAGGTGTTTTGGAAGAAGGTTATTAATATGCAAAAAATGAGAGAACAAATTGGAACATTGATAAAGGGGACAAAAGAGGAAGTAGTAACTGGTAGTGAGGTAGTGACAAGGAGATAGAATGAGTATTTTGAAAGATTGTTGAATGTGTTTGATGTGAGGGTGGCAGATGTGGGATGTTTAGGTCACGATGGTAAGTGAAGTGAGAGAGTCATAGAGAGTGGTTTGGTGTTGAGAGAAGAGGTGATGAAAGCTTTACGTAAGATGAAATGTGGTAAGGCAGTTGGAGTAGATGGTATTGCAATTGAATTTATTAAGAAAGCGAATGACTGTGTTGTTGATTGGTTGTTAAGGATCATTGCCTAGTGCTTTGTATTCCTTCCTTAAATTAGATTCACTGTAACCAGACTCTTCTTTTTGTATTCTACATTCTGAGCCAAGTTCTCCTTACACTGATTTCTTTCTCACAGTTAGATGACTGTTAACCCTGAGATGGGACAACCAACTCTGGTATCAAAGTCTTCCTCAGCTTCACCATACACCCTGGTTGATCCTGGTGGTTTGTCCAAACCACTATTAGTGTTTGTAGAACTCAGACCCTCAGAGCCTAGGTTCTAAGTCACAAGTATGTTTATGTCAAATACTTCTACCATACAGAGGTTGAAATATGCTTGACAGATAATGTTCACATAACATTCATCATTAGTTTTAAAGACAGCACCATTTGGTTAGTTAAACCTTTCAGGCCTTCCTCGATGATTAACACTGTCAAAGTTATATGAGCTTTATGTTTAGAGTTCTTCTTTAGTTTCTTTTATGACATTTACATATTTAGTTATACCTTTGATTTTTATAGGAGTGCCCTTCAAGAGTCCCTTTCTTGGGTTCTGGTATGACCTTGTCAGGCCTTTACGTGGGATATACTTTTCCAGTCTTATTTTCCTGAGGTGACTGGTTTTCCTTCCCTTCATGTCTAATTGGAAGCATTTGTAAGTGCTTGAACATTTACAGTTTAATGATTTTTCTGGCAGTTTAGTTTTTGTACATCTAATGGAAAATACTTTCCTTGTGCTTTGGGCTCTGCTTGAAAGTTGGTGATTTACCTGCCGTGTCTAGAATTTTCTTGTTTTTTATGACAAACACTTCAGTGTATTATGAAAATCATACCCTAGTATATGGACAAGAATGTTACCCGTAAATTTTGAAATGGTTCCTTTTTCATCGAATCCTGGAAAATTTCACCAAGAGAACATTATCCTTCATGCCAGTTGAATTTAACCAAGAGAACAATATGCCTCATGCCATTTGAATTTCACAAAATCATCTAGTGTTCCCAGTTATTTGCAAAGATTTTTTTCTCTACCTGTAACAGGAAATTAGCCATGCTGTCTCAACTAGGCTAGAGCACATAATGTTAGAGAGATGACATCTATCCAAGCATTCATGAACAGCCCCTAGTTGGAGGAATCCAAGAATAGAGGCATTTATCCCCCTTTTTTTTACCATTATTAATATTTCCTTAGTGCTGAGTTAGTGGATCTAATCTTTTTGGCTGTTAAGTTTCTTCCCGCTAGAGAGTTGAAGTTTCTGTATGCCTTTAATTGCCAGCAGAATTATTTACTTTTTTTATGTCTGATTTGAAAGTTTATTTTATAACCCTCCTTCTTCATATGAGTATACTTTCATGCTCACATGGCACAAAGCATGAAAATAGGAATACAGGTTTTGAAGCATGAAAAAAATTCTTGCCGATTTGGTGCTTTGTAAGCAGTTTTCCTGTTTTTCGTACCCTTTCAGGATTTCCTCACTTCAAAAACCTTTTCTTCCTTTTTTTTCCATCTTTGGTAGGCTCTGCAATCCATGATATGATGAGGCCTGTAGTTTCTGTGAGCTAGTGGAAAGGTGATGTCAACCAGGGTGTGGATGCTGAGTGTTTGATAACAAGCCCAACAGTCGGGCAAAGGCTTTGATGGTTAGTGGATCATCAAAAAAGTGTGAGTGAAGAAGCTTTCTCTTCAATTATATGAGGGTAAATATTCAAGAGGAATATCCCATGTGGAGAGAAAAATTTACATTCGTTAAATCCACATTTTCCACAAGAAAAAAATGAAGATAATCTACCTGTCACCCCTTTAACTAAACCTCATGTAGATTTGCATTGCCTGCTAATAGGGACATGTATTTTATTTGTACTGGGGGGTTGATGGTTGGTTTGGATGATGAGGGTCTAGAGCTGTTGCAAATCTCTGTGCCAAGCGGATGTATGTTACTGTTTAGGAAGTACTGTATCTCTATTTTATTATGCAGAAGTTGAATGTTTATGGTTCCCTGGCAGCCTGTAATTGTTTGGAGTGCTGTATGTTGTAGTGTACATTTTTTTTTTCATTTGCTTTACACAGGGTGGGTGACTAGGTAAGTAAGCATTGCTTAGGGTGGAGTGGATGAATTGTTTTTAGAGAATATGAAAGGATTCTTTTTTGTCCAAATCTGTTATCAGAAATGTTTTAAGGGTATTTGATTTGTTAATGCTATTTCGTTGTATATTGTATGGAGTGTGAATGTCATATGTAAGTTGTATGTGATGCCCGATATGTTTTTAGTTTTGTTCAGTGGAAATGGTTAACCACTCAGGGTGACAGGAAGTTATAGATTGGATTCATATGTGTTAGGGGTTAAAAGGGTGGTGGTAGATTACTGCAGTAATGCAGACATTCTGTTTTGGGTGAGCTAGTGTTTTGATTATGTGATGTTGTAATGCATGTCATTTGATGATTTGATAGTGCAAGGGTTCTGTGTTATGAATGTAAGATTATTTACATATGAAAGGACTTTCATACTGTTGTCTGCTGGAGGTGATCATAAATACATTTTGTCATTTTGACTTGGCCTCTGGCAAATGTTACTATGCTGGTGAAGTCTGAGTGATACTAAAGGCACCAAATTTAGAATATCAGAGGTAGATGAAATACAGGATTTACATCAAAATGCCTGTAACTAAATGGTTAAGTGTGATTTCAGTATTTTTTCCATATGTTTTCATTCCTTACTGATAGGAGCTTTCTGTCTTCAATAGATTTTTAGGAGGACTATATGGTTAAAGAGCAAGTGAGGATTCTAGCTGAAAATCTGCTTTTTGTATGGTAAAAGCTGACCTTTGCCCATCTATTTGTCTTATAGTGTGGTATCAAGATAGATGAAGTAGGCTCTGCTGATGAGGTTGACCGAAGTGTGATACATCTTAATCACTGTGTCATATTATATCACCTTCACCAGTATCGAGCAGCGCTTTCTCTTCTGGAGAAGATGTACACAGGCCTAGAGTCTTTAGGTAGGTCTTCATCCGTGGCATACATTAGAACATTCAATATGTGTAGTTTTGCATTTACACTTTCTGAGGTATTACTGGTTTTGAATACTGCCCAAGTATTTTAGGGAAATAGTTACTGAGTAAAATGATATCAACAGAATATTTTCCCTTAAGCTGGTTCAATTTATTTACTTCTGACACTCACTTAGGTCCTAGACTTGAATGAATAATTTCTATGTTCAACATAGAACTCATTGTTGTACTTCCTTGGTTAGGAGGATATGTAGCATGCATGTTACTCATAGTACTTGCAGTGAACTATTTAACTGTTATTGCTGTGATCCTCTTATGATCTTATAAATATAGTTGCCATGGAGGCACTGCATAATCTCTGATGATATTGATAAAAATGAGAAAGGAAATTAGGTTATTGATATCTCACTTGTTTTTTTGGTACATATTTCATACATCTTTTTGCTTCACATTAGGAACAATAAGGGACATTCAGAATTATTATATTTGCAAGATATAATACCATATGAAATTTTCTTCCACAGAGGAAAGTGTGGGTATAGGAGTGTGTCTGTTAATGACTGAATGCCATTTAGGTGCTCACCATCCGGAGAGAGCTCTTGCTGTCATTGATCACACAGAAACTACTTTCCTACCCCAGCCTCTCCCACATACGCCCTCTCACAAGCAGCCACAACCACAAGAAAAAGAGAATAAGTAAGACTAATTTCTTTTTCTTTCAGAGTATATTTGTTGGTAGAGGTAGCAGGTGGAATATCTGATCATTTCTTGTTGAAAGCTGGTATGAAAGTTTGTAATGGTTTTAGAAAATGAGAAAATGATGTGTGCAAAAAGTGATGAAGGTGATTGAGCTGGGAAATTATGTTGGAAAGTCATGTTAAAGTGAGAAGTAAAGAAGGGGAGTTGCTGAATCATCAGGAAGAAGTTAAAGATGATGAAAAGAGTCTTTTGAAGAACTGATGAATGTAGGAGAGGTGAGGCTGCAGTTGTTACAAGTATGAGTTTGGAGGATGGAAGGAAAAGGACACAAGCATAAGGGCTTACAGCAGAAAATTAGGTAAAAAGTGTGATAACAAGGTTTAAGGTTGGAAAGGCCCCTGGGGTGGATGGGATTATGGCTGAAATGTTGAAGTATGGAGGAGAAATTGTGATAGAGTGGATGCATTTGATATGTAATTGAGCATTGAAGCAGAAGGCTGTGCCTGACAGTGGATGAAATATATTATTCTTCCTTTATGCAAAAGAAAAGGTGCTAAGGATTTATGTAGTAATTATAAGGGAATAAGTCTGTTAAGTGTGTGAGTGTTGATTGACTATCTATTCATCTATCTATATCTCTGGTGCTTGTTCCCAACTGGAACTCCCTCAAGGGGGTGGCCATGGCAATAGTCTTCATTACAAGGGAACTCCAGTGCTGCTTCTTAGCCTGTATGCCTCACCCTTAACTGGCCATTGGCAGAAGGCAGCTCTAGTGCAGTGTTTGTGGAGGCTTCTACATAAATGTTCCTACTGATTACTTTACTAAATGTAGAATAAGTGAGAAGTGACTGTGTAAAAGTATCTGCTGAATGAAGCTTTTATGGATTTGGAGACAGTGTATGATAGAGTTGAGTCAAATGCTTTATGAGATGTGTGAAGGATATATGGGGTAGTGGGACAGCTGTTGGATTGTGTGAAAACTTTCTATAGAATAGCAAATGCATGTGTAAGCGAGGATGGAGAGTTGAGTGAAGTTTCAGTATAAATGTGGATGTGAGGCAGGGCTGCTTGATGTCACCATGGGTTTTTAACAAATATATGAATGAAGTGATCAGAGTAATGAAAGCAAAGCTGGGGAAAGGAGCTGCAGAGGTTGAGTGTGGTGGCAAGGTACGGCAGCTTGTGACAAGCCTGTTTGCAAATGCTAGTGTATTATTTGCTGAGAAGGTTGTAAGTGTGCTTTATGGTGTACAAGCAAAGGTGATTGAAGTTAGATGTGAGTGAAAAGTAGAGTAATGGCATTTAAAGGAAACAGAGTGAAAGCATAGCTTTTGCAAAGCCCTATAGAATGGCAGATGAAAGTGTACTAAAACTGTGTTATAGATATTGGGCGAGAAAGACTGGGAGAGGTGAGAGAATTTAAGTATTTAGGAGCTATCGTGGGTAAGTTTGGTGATATGGAAAGAGGGAGAAGGGAGAATATTTCAGGTTAGAAGAATCACGGCTCATTAACAGAATAATGAAGGATAGAGTTGTAAGTATAGAAGTGAAGAAAGGATTAAGTGACAGTATAGTCCTTCCATCCCTGACCTATGCAGCTGAAACATGGACATGGGGTCACAGAGGTCAAGAATGCAGGCTGTGGAAATAAGCTGTTTGAGAGGAGTGTGTAGTATGGTTAGATGGAATGAAGAAAGAAATGAGGGGTCTGAGAGAGATGTGGTAAGACAGGGAAGGCAAAGGGAATAAATTGTGGAGACACACAATACTTTGAGATGGTTTGGACTTGTGGAAAGAATGCAAGACAGGGAGTTTAGAAGGAGAGTGTACGATAGCATGATTAAAGGGATTGATGTGTGAGGAAGACTACCTGTAGAAGAGTACTGGAGGGAGAGAAGTGGTGGAAGAATGCATGGAAAGGTACATGCAAAGGAGTCATGTAAGGACAGCGATAAGTGAAGACTTTTGGCGTGACTACCCATTTGATGGGAACTCTCAAAGGAAATGGGCATCACTGATGTAGATAGATAGTCTTTTGCTTATCCATTTATCCTGTAAATGGATGAAAGCTTATGAAATACATCTGAAGCCAAATCCATATATTGCAGGAATTTATTTTTTCAGATACAGGTCTTCCATTACCAACCCAGCAGGCAGAGATGTTAGTTTTCTTGAATACAGAAAGGATGAGTCATGCGGGTAGTGCTCATCCTCCTCGAAGTCTCACATTGGGGTGTGTCTAAATGTGTGTGGATGTAACCAAGATGAGAAAAAGGAGAGATAGGTAGTATGGTTAAGGAAAGGAACCTAGATGTTTTGGCTCTGAGTGAAACGAAGCTCAAGGGTAAACGGGAAGAGTGGTTTGGAAATGTCTTGGAAGTAAAGTCAGGGGTTGATGAGATGACAAGAGCAAAGGAAGGAGTAGCACTACTCCTGAAGCAGGAATTGTGGGAGTATGTGACAGAGTGTAAGTATGTAAACTTAAGATTGATATGGGTAAAACTGAAATTGGATGGAGAGAGATGGGTGATTATTGGTGCCTATGCACTTGGTCATGAGAAAAAAGATCATGAGAGCCAGATGTTTTGGGAGCAGCTGAGTGACTGTCAGCAGTTTTGATGCATGAGACTAGGTTATAGTGATGGGTGATGTGAACACAAAGGTGAGTAATGTGGCAGTTGAGGGTATAATTGTCATACATGGGGTGTTCAGTCTTGTAAATGGAAATGGTGAAGAGCTTGTGGATTTGTGTGCTGAAAAGGGACTGTTGATCGGGAATACCTGGTTTAAAAAGAGAGATATACATTAGTTTACGTATGTGAGTAGGAGAGATGGGGAGAGAGCATTATTGGATTATGTGTTAATTGATAGGCATGTAAAAGAAAGACTTTTGGAGGTTAATGTTCTGAGAGGGGCAGCTGGAGGGATGTCTGATCAATATCTTGTGGAGCAAAGGTGAAGATTTGTAGAGGTTTTTGGAAAAGAAGAGAGAATATTGGGGAGAAGAGAGTGGTGAGAGTAAGTGAGCTTGGGAAGGAGACTTCTGTGAGGAAGTACCAAGAGAGATTGTGTGTAGAGTGGCAAAAGGATAGTGGGTGAGGAATGGGGTGTATTTAGGGAAGCAGTGATTTTTTTTTTTTTTTTTTTTTTTTTTTTTTTTATACTTTGTCGCTGTCTCCCGCGTTTGCGAGGTAGCGCAAGGAAACAGACGAAAGAAATGGCCCAACCCCCCCCCCATACACATGTACATACACACGTCCACACACGCAAATATACATACCTACACAGCTTTCCATGGTTTACCCCAGACGCTTCACATGCCTTGCTTCAATCCACTGACAGCACGTCAACCCCTGTATACCACATGACTCCAATTCACTCTATTTCTTGCCCTCCTTTCACCCTCCTGCATGTTCAGGCCCCGATCACACAAAATCTTTTTCACTCCATCTTTCCACCTCCAATTTGGTCTCCCTCTTCTCCTCGTTCCCTCCACCTCCGACACATATATCCTCTTGGTCAATCTCTCCTCACTCATTCTCTCCATGTGCCCAAACCATTTCAAAACACCCTCTTCTGCTCTCTCAACCACGCTCTTTTTATTTCCACACATCTCTCTTACCCTTACGTTACTTACTCGATCAAACCACCTCACACCACACATTGTCCTCAAACATCTCATTTCCAGCACATCCATCCTCCTGCGCACATCTCTATCCATAGCCCACGCCTCGCAACCATACAACATTGTTGGAACCACTATTCCCTCAAACATACCCATTTTTGCTTTCCGAGATAATGTTCTCGACTTCCACACATTTTTCAAGGCTCCCAAAATTTTCGCCCCCTCCCCCACCCTATGATCCACTTCCGCTTCCATGGTTCCATCCGCTGACAGATCCACTCCCAGATATCTAAAACACTTCACTTCCTCCAGTTTTTCTCCATTCAAACTCACCTCCCAATTGACTTGACCCTCACCCCTACTGTACCTAATAACCTTGCTCTTATTCACATTTACTCTCAACTTTCTTCTTCCACACACTTTACCAAACTCAGTCACCAGCTTCTGCAGTTTCTCACATGAATCAGCCACCAGCGCTGTATCATCAGCGAACAACAACTGACTCACTTCCCAAGCTCTCTCATCCCCAACAGACTTCATACTTGCCCCTCTTTCCAGGACTCTTGCATTTACCTCCCTTACAACCCCATCCATAAACAAATTAAACAACCATGGAGACATCACACACCCCTGCCGCAAACCTACATTCACTGAGAACCAATCACTTTCCTCTCTTCCTACACGTACACATGCCTTACATCCTCGATAAAAACTTTTCACTGCTTCTAACAACTTGCCTCCCACACCATATATTCTTAATACCTTCCACAGAGCATCTCTATCAACTCTATCATATGCCTTCTCCAGATCCATAAATGCTACATACAAATCCATTTGCTTTTCTAAGTATTTCTCACATACATTCTTCAAAGCAAACACCTGATCCACACATCCTCTACCACTTCTGAAACCGCACTGCTCTTCCCCAATCTGATGCTCTGTACATGCCTTCACCCTCTCAATCAATACCCTCCCATATAATTTACCAGGAATACTCAACAAACTTATACCTCTGTAATTTGAGCACTCACTCTTATCCCCTTTGCCTTTGTACAATGGCACTATGCACGCATTCCGCCAATCCTCAGGCACCTCACCATGAGTCATACATACATTAAATAACCTTACCAACCAGTCAACAATACAGTCACCCCCTTTCTTAATAAATTCCACTGCAATACCATCCAAACCTGCTGCCTTGCCGGCTTTCATCTTCCGCAAAGCTTTTACTACCTCTTCTCTGTTTACCAAATCATTTTCCCTAACCCTCTCACTTTGCACACCACCTCGACCAAAACACCCTATATCTGCCACTCTGTCATCAGACACATTCAACAAACCTTCAAAATACTCATTCCATCTCCTTCTCACATCACCGCTACTTGTTATCACCTCCCCATTTACGCCCTTCACTGAAGTTCCCATTTGCTCCCTTGTCTTACGCACCCTATTTACCTCCTTCCAGAACATCTTTTTATTCTCCCTAAAATTTACTGATGGTTTGCATAAAAGATGCATTTAGCATGAGAAAGGTGGGAGGTGGCCAGATTAGAAAGGGTAGTGAGTGGTGGGATGAAGAAGTAAAATTGTTAGTGAAAGAGAGAGAGAGAGAGGCATTTGGATGATTTTTGCAGGGAAGAAGTGCAAATGATTGGGAGATGTATATAAGAAAGCAACAGGAGGTTAAGAGAAAGGTGCAAGAGGTAAAAAAGATGGCAAATGAGAGTTGGGGTGAGGGAGTATCATTAAATTTTAGGGAGAATAAAAAGATGTTTTGGAAGGAGGTAAATAAAATGCGTAAGACAAGAAAACAAATGGGAACATTGGTTAAGGGGTGAATAGGGAGGTGATAACTAGTGATGAAGTGAGAAGATAGAGTTAGTATTTTGAATTTGTTGAATGTGTTTGATGATAAGAGTGGCAGATGTGGGGTGTTTTGGTCAGGGTGGTGTGCAAAGTGAGAGGGTCAGGGAGAATGGTTTGGTAAACAGAGATGAGGTAGTGAAAGCTTTGCAGAAGATGAAAGCCGGCAAGGCAACAGGTTTGGATGGTATTGCAGTGAAATTTATGAAAAAAGGGGGTGACTGTTGTTGATTGGTTGGTGAGGATATTCAGTGTATGTATGGATCATGGTGAAGTGCCTGAGGATGGTCGGAATGCATGCATAGTGCTATTGTACAAAGGCAAAGGGGATAAAGCTGAGAGTTCAAATTACAGAGGCATAAGTTTGTTGAGTATTCCTGGGAAATTATGTTGGAGGGTATTGGTTGAGAGGGTAAAGGCATATACAGAGCACCAGATTGGGGAAGAGCAGTGTGGTTTCAGAAGTGGTAGAGGATGATTGGACCAGGTGTTTGCTTTGAAGAATGTATGTGAGAAATACTTCGAAAAACAAATGGATTTGTATGTATCATTTATGGATCTGGAGAAGGCATATGTTAGGGTTGATAGAGATGCTTTGTGGAAGGTTTTAAGAGTATTTGGTGGGAGATAAGTTGCTAGAAGCAGTGAAAAGTTTTTACCAAGGATGTAAGGCATGTGTACGAATAGGAAGAGAGGAAAGTGATTGGTTCACAGTGAATGTTGGTTTGCGGCAGGGGTGTGTGATGTCTCCGTGGTTGTTTAATTTGTTTATGGATGGGGTTGTTAGGGAGGTGAATGCAAGAGTTTTGGAGAGAGGAGCAGTATGAAGTCTGTTGGGGATGAGAGAGCTTGGGAAGTAAGTCAGTTGTTCGCTGATGATACAGTGCTGGTGGCTGATTCGGGTGAGAAACTGCAGAAGTTGGTGACTGAGTTTGGTAAAGTGTGGTAAAGAAGAAGGTTGAGAGTAAATGTGAATAAGAGCAAGGTTATTAGGGTCAGTAGGGTTGAAGGACAAGTTAATTGGAAGGTAAGTTTGAATGGAGAAAAACTGGCAAAAGTGAAGTGTTTTAGATATCTGGGAGTGGACTTAGCAGTGGATGGAACCTTGGAAGCGGAAGTGAGTCACAAGGTGGGGGATGGGATAAAGGTTCTGGGAGTGTTGAAAAATGTGTGGAAGGCGAAAATGTTATCTCAAAGATTGGTTGACAGAGCAGAAGAGAGTGTGTTGAAATGGTTTGGACACATGGAGAGAATGAGCAAGGAAAGATTGACATAGAGGATATATGTGTCAGAGGTGGAGGGAAGAAGGAGAAGGAGGAGATCAAATTGGAGGTGGAAAGATGGAGTGAAAAAGATTTTGAGTGATTAGGGCCTGAACATTTATTATAGATAAGTGAATACATACTTCTTACCCTGCCACTAGTACAGTATAGAATATGAGAATGTTGGGAAAAAGGGTTAAGTGACTTTCATTCTAATAACGCTCTCTTGTTTTTAGTTATCTATTATCTTTCATACAAACTTCAGGGCTAGTTATGAAATTTGGTTTGTTAGTTCATGCTATGACAAATTATTCTTGTGGTAGGATTTCTGTGGCCATTCAAGTGCATTGTGAAAGGGCATTGTGTTATCTGTTATTCATTGAAAGGAAAGGAATGTTGGTTGTAAATCTTTTGTTTTCATCCATCACTAATTTACTGAGTTCCCCTGTAGGCAGTAATGCTGGAAGTAACCAGTTGGTCTTTCGGACCTTAGTACAGCTTCCTGGATACCTTGAGGAAAGGCTACTCGTGCAGGATCGAAAACAATGTATATTTTTAAAATCTATTGTACCATAAGATTATCATTATTATTAGTACAAACAAAAATAGAAGTCAAGTAAATTTTGGTAATTTTGATTGCTTTACTATTGAAAACTGAAGATTTATTGTTACAGCATACTCTTCTTTGTAAAGGTCTCCTGAGAAGGGTAGCATAACTGGAGGTACTGGCAGCAGCAGTAGCAGCAGTAGTAGCAGCAGCAGTAGCAGTAGCAGTAGCACAAGCACAACTACCGATGAAATCCGATGCAGTGCCACCCAAGAACAGTTAAGAGGAAAGCTACAGCAACTAAAAGTACGGGCATTGCTTATGATGAGAGCCCTTAGGGTAGCTAAAAAGGAACTCAAGACCATTGTTACACATGCAGTCACTGCTGGAAATTCTTTGGTAAGGAATTATCATGTATTAGTTTTTAAAGATAGGCATTGAATTTTGAGTTAACTGGACCCTATATGTTTGGATCACTGGGTGGAACTGACAAAAAATGTCCAGATACATCTTGGTCATACAGGACATATTGGGTGATTGAGATGCATCCAGATGTATTTCAGCATTATAAAGTAATGATGATGCATAGCAGAGGTTATCTTGGCTGGGTTGGAGTTATGCATCCCCTCTTTTGCTAGGTCTTTCTCCCTGCAGACATGGTTTCATTGCTTTTGTTCTGATGTTTGTTGCATCAACAGCAGAGTGTACCAGGCTTTGAAATTCTTGGCTTCCCCTGAAACTCGCTCTGCTTTCATTTTGCTCAGAGTCACTCCAGGGTAATTCTCATAGAGTCAAGCACACCTTCATAAAAAAAGAGGTGTACTGATTTGACATCTGTAGACAGATATTTTTCATCCTTGACCAAAAACATCTCCAATACCTTTTGTAATTCAGCCTTTCCTCCTCTCTTCTGACAGGGCCATTCTATAGCAAATTTCTCTCTCTCTCTCTCTCTCTCTCTCTCTCTCTCTCTCTCTCTCTCTCTCTCTCTCTCTCTCTCTCTCTGATTAATTGGAGGCTTCAGTCACAGACAGAAGTCCACATCAAGGCCAGGCCTTAATTGAAGTATAAAGAGAATTATGAATGCAAAAATGAAGAGACAAGGGAAATTACTCATGAATTTTGGAGAAAGTGAAAAACCTGTCTTTTAGAATGTGCTTGGGTCATGGTTATTGGGAAAGATGTGAGAGGGTAGAGAGTTTTAAAACTTTGAGGTGTAGGAAAAGAAACAGTTATCAAGATGGCCCACCCCTTGAGTTGCCAATGGCTAGACATTGATCATATGACATAGCAACTTCACAAGTATTGCATGGTGTAGCTAGTGGTTGGGGAACAAAAATGGTCAGCTTTTGAGAGAAGAAGAACTGAACTGACATGGCAGTATAGGGCAAGCAAATAAAGGTTTGAAGTTAGCTTGAGAGAATTTGTAAGTCGGACTGTTTTTGACTCATGTGGTAAAGTCACTCATTTTGATACTTTATTTTCTTCAAACTCACTTTTGGATGATTCTGCTTCTAATCCTCTGCCCTGTTTCCTGATACTGACCCTATACTATGTCTTACATTTTCCTCAAGCAAGGTTTTCAAGTGCCAGTGCTATCCAAACTTCAGGTGAACAAATCATATGGCCCAGATGATGTACCTCCTTGAGTTCTAAAGGAGTATGCCTCAGAGATATCTCCTGTCCTTGCTCACCTATTTTACCTCTGTCTAGAAACTAAAACTTTTTCTTCCTCTCGGAAGCATACCTTGTGCAGCCCATTCCTAAGGAAGGAGACCATGTAAACTCCTCTATCTCACAGAATTGTATCTCCAGTCTTTGAAACTTTGCTTACCTCTCATATTCTTAAACTTCTCGAATCCCATTCCCTTCCTTCTTATTACTAGTATGAATTACAGAGCTAGGTCTACTGGTGACCTCTCCCCACCTCCCTGTGTGACTTGCTTCTGGTCTTCTTCTCTCAGGGATTTAGGTGACTTTTTGTTGTAGCCCTTGATATCAGAGCATATGACAGCATGCATCGTACACCTTTGCTTTCTAAACTCCCTTAATATTGTTTTTCTGCTTCTCTCTTTTCACAGATGCATGGTTTTCTCTCTGTTCCATTGCAGTAGTTGTTGATGGAGTAACTTTCCCTTCATGCCTCTCAAGGATCTGTCATAACTCCTACTCTTATTCTTCTCTCAGTATATGGTCTCTCTTCTACTTCTAACGGAATTCACTCTTAAGGTGATGATTCTTCTTTACATATGTCTACTTCCTTTCCCTTATCCCCTTTTTCTAACTCTAGCTTTAGTTGTGTTACCTTCTGATCTTGCTCCTTAACAAGTTTGCTTAACATTCTCAAACAAATGTTCTTGGGTGTTTTCATCTCCAGTCTCTGTTTTTCTTTCATCTCTAGCCTTCTCTTTGCAGATCTGGTTTTGACTGACTGGTTTTGGTATATTCCTGTAACTGAGTCTTTACTTACTATTCCTGGCTCAGGCAGAGTTAGAATTCTTAGATTATCCCCCAATGTAATTCTGGTAATTGTAATTAAGTTACTGAATGAATTATCCTAGAAACATGAGGAAAATTTAGATGATTAACTGAGTGTTGAAAATGAATGATTCCACTCCCCTTTGTCAAGATGCACTTTCATATACTAACTTATTGCACTTGTTCATGGTGTTATCCCCATAATTTTTTATAATAGGGTCTCCTTAAAAGAAGGAAAATAAAAGAAAGAAGATACTTATTCACAGAAGTTGGCAACACTCCTTTCGATTTGAACTTGGGAAGCTTCCACTCCTAAACCCCATTTGGACTCGCAAGATTTAGCTCTCTCAAGCTGAATATTTAATGCATATTCCACTCAGGGGCCTCTTCATATTCTGTTCCCACCTTCTACATAATAAGCTTCATGAGCTGTAGATCCCCCAAAATCTTAAATGAAATGGATTGCTGCTTGGACCTCTACCTACTACCACTGTGTGAATAACCACAGTGAAAAAAAAACATGCAAGTTGAAGTGGTATGATTGGAGACTTTGATCACAGTTGATTGATTAACATTGTTTAAAGTAAAAAAAAAAAAGAATCATTTTTATCTAACTTTTGATCTATATCTCTAACATCCATTCCCTTTGGAAAGTCCCATCAAGAGGGCCACGACAAATGAGTCTCCACTTATCCCTGTTCTTTCATGTCTTCCTCGCATACACCCTTACATGCATTCTTCCCACGTTGCTCTCCCTCCAGTACTCTTCCACTTTATTTCCCCATGTCACATGGTCTTTCTTTCACACTAACCTCTTTAACTGTACTATCCTACACTCCTTGCAAACTCCTCATTTTTATAAGTGTAGAAATTTATGTCAACTTCAGTATATTAGGCACAGGCTGAGAATGTGTGTAATTGATGTTATGGAGGCTGTATGTTCCTGATCCACTTCTTTAAATTGGGAATTTATGTCGGGGGGGGTGGGGGTGGCGGGAGGGTGAGGTATGAATTTTTTGTTATCTTTTTGATCTAGGGAGCTGAGGTTATCTTTTTTTTTTTTTTTTTTTTTTTTTTTTTTTTTTTTTTTTTTTTTTTTTTTTTTTTTTTTTTTTTTTTTTTTTTTTTTTTTTTTTTTTTTTTTTTTTTTTTTTTTTTTTTTTTTTTTTTTTTTTTTTTTTTTTTTTTTTTTTTTTTTTTTTTTTTTTTTTTTTTTTTTTTTTTTTTTTTTTTTTTTTTTTTTTTTTTTTTTTTTTTTTTTTTTTTTTTTTTTTTTTTTTTTTTTTTTTTTTTTTTTTTTTTTTTTTTTTTTTTTTTTTTTTTTTTTTTTTTTTTTTTTTTTTTTTTTTTTTTTTTTTTTTTTTTTTTTTTTTTTTTTTTTTTTTTTTTTTTTTTTTTTTTTTTTTTTTTTTTTTTTTTTTTTTTTTTTTTTTTTTTTTTTTTTTTTTTTTTTTTTTTTTTTTTTTTTTTTTTTTTTTTTTTTTTTTTTTTTTTTTTTTTTTTTTTTTTTTTTTTTTTTTTTTTTTTTTTTTTTTTTTTTTTTTTTTTTTTTTTTTTTTTTTTTTTTTTTTTTTTTTTTTTTTTTTTTTTTTTTTTTTTTTTTTTTTTTTTTTTTTTTTTTTTTTTTTTTTTTTTTTTTTTTTTTTTTTTTTTTTTTTTTTTTTTTTTTTTTTTTTTTTTTTTTTTTTTTTTTTTTTTTTTTTTTTTTTTTTTTTTTTTTTTTTTTTTTTTTTTTTTTTTTTTTTTTTTTTTTTTTTTTTTTTTTTTTTTTTTTTTTTTTTTTTTTTTTTTTTTTTTTTTTTTTTTTTTTTTTTTTTTTTTTTTTTTTTTTTTTTTTTTTTTTTTTTTTTTTTTTTTTTTTTTTTTTTTTTTTTTTTTTTTTTTTTTTTTTTTTTTTTTTTTTTTTTTTTTTTTTTTTTTTTTTTTTTTTTTTTTTTTTTTTTTTTTTTTTTTTTTTTTTTTTTTTTTTTTTTTTTTTTTTTTTTTTTTTTTTTTTTTTTTTTTTTTTTTTTTTTTTTTTTTTTTTTTTTTTTTTTTTTTTTTTTTTTTTTTTTTTTTTTTTTTTTTTTTTTTTTTTTTTTTTTTTTTTTTTTTTTTTTTTTTTTTTTTTTTTTTTTTTTTTTTTTTTTTTTTTTTTTTTTTTTTTTTTTTTTTTTTTTTTTTTTTTTTTTTTTTTTTTTTTTTTTTTTTTTTTTTTTTTTTTTTTTTTTTTTTTTTTTTTTTTTTTTTTTTTTTTTTTTTTTTTTTTTTTTTTTTTTTTTTTTTTTTTTTTTTTTTTTTTTTTTTTTTTTTTTTTTTTTTTTTTTTTTTTTTTTTTTTTTTTTTTTTTTTTTTTTTTTTTTTTTTTTTTTTTTTTTTTTTTTTTTTTTTTTTTTTTTTTTTTTTTTTTTTTTTTTTTTTTTTTTTTTTTTTTTTTTTTTTTTTTTTTTTTTTTTTTTTTTTTTTTTTTTTTTTTTTTTTTTTTTTTTTTTTTTTTTTTTTTTTTTTTTTTTTTTTTTTTTTTTTTTTTTTTTTTTTTTTTTTTTTTTTTTTTTTTTTTTTTTTTTTTTTTTTTTTTTTTTTTTTTTTTTTTTTTTTTTTTTTTTTTTTTTTTTTTTTTTTTTTTTTTTTTTTTTTTTTTTTTTTTTTTTTTTTTTTTTTTTTTTTTTTTTTTTTTTTTTTTTTTTTTTTTTTTTTTTTTTTTTTTTTTTTTTTTTTTTTTTTTTTTTTTTTTTTTTTTTTTTTTTTTTTTTTTTTTTTTTTTTTTTTTTTTTTTTTTTTTTTTTTTTTTTTTTTTTTTTTTTTGAATAAGATCGGCAAACGGAAGACTAGAGATAAAAGCAAAAAAGATGCTAGACATGAAGATACTTAAGAGCAAATGTTTGGAGATGCTATGATAACTTGTAAAGGAGCAAGATCAAAAGATAAAACAACTCGAGGTAGAGTTAAGAATTTTAGAAAGCATTTCAAGGACCATGAAGGGAATTATGAGACTAACTAGCAAAGAGCAGAAACAGTTTGGGGAGGGGGAATCGGATACTAAATTGGAGAAAGAACATGAAGCCATTAAAAAGAAGATGAAGTCTGATGTGTCTTCTCAAGATGAACTAGAGGCTGTGCATTCAGAGAAAAAAAAAATTATAGACAGTAAATGTGGCATGCAAATGGTGGGAGGTGGGCAGATGAGAATGGCTAGTGAGTCATGGGATGAAGAAGTAAAGTTGCTAGTGAAATGGAAAAGTGGCATTTGGGCAGTACTTTCAGGGAAGGAGTGTAGATGATAGAAGGATGTGTATGAGAATGTGATAGGAGGTCAAGAGGAAGGTGAATGGCTCGAAAAAGAGGGCAAATGAGAATTGGGGTGAGTGAGCTTTAATAAACTTAAGGGAGAATAAATTAGTTTGGAAGTATGTAAATGATAAGCAAAAAAACAAGAGAACAAATGGGAACATCAGTAAAGGGGGCAAATGGGGAAATGATAACAGATAGTGATGAAGTGAATATTTTAAGGGAGTGTAGACTGTATTTGATGGTAGAGTGGCAGATGCAGGGTGTTTGGGTCAGGTTGGCATGCTAAATGGGGGTCATGGAGAGTGGTTTGGTGAAGAGAGAAGAGTTTGCAAAAGTCTTGCATAAGATGAAAGGTGGTGAGGTGCTTGGAGTGGATAGTATTGCAATTGAATTTGTTAAGAAAGGGGTTGATTGGGTGGTTAGGGTTTTCAGTGTATGTATGGATCATATGAGGTGCCTGAGGATTGGTGCAGTGCATATATAGTACCATTTTATGAAGACAAGTGGGATAAAGGTAACTTTTCAGTCTACTGAAGTATAAGTTTGTGAAGTATACCTGTTCAGCTGTATGGGTGGGTATTGATTGAGAGGGTGAAGACATGTACAAAGCATCAGATTGGAGAGAAGCAGTGTGGTTTAAGAAGTGGTAGAGGATGTGTGGATCAGGTGTCTGTTTTAAAGAATCTGTGTGAGAAATACATAGAAGAACAGATGGATTTGTATGATGAAGAAAGCATATGATAGGGTTGATAGAGATGCTTTGTGGGTTTAAGGATATATGGCATGGGAGGAAAGCTGCTAGAAGCAGAGAAGTTTTCATTAAGGATGCAAGGCCTGTGCACAAATAGGAGGAGAGGAGAGTGAATGGTTATTAGTGAAGGTTGGCCTATGGTAGAGGTGTGTGATGTCGCCATGGTTGTTCAGTTGGCTTATGGATGGGGTGACGAGGGAGGTAAAAGTGAGAGTCTTGAAGAGAGTGGTGAGTATGCAGTCTATGGGGGTGAAGGGGCATGGGAAGTTACTTTGTAAGGGAACAAGTCAACTGTTACAAGGTTGTGCCCCTGTCATTTGATGAAACGGAGTACAGTGTTTTCGAGGATCAATTCCTTGCTTTGATTGCAGTGCAGTCAAAACTCTGGAAGCTCCATAAAAGGGGTTCTTGGGTTATATATAATGACAATAATTTCTATGATTTTTAATGAATCAGAACGTATGGTCCTGGTTTAGGAGTGATGTACTACAACAACCTTGGTGTAATACATCTTGGCCTAGGGAAACCTACCGTAGCTTGTCTATATCTGCAGAAGGCCCTTCAAGAAACACAATTGGTAGAAGAATCAAGCTCATCACAGTCAGGTACTGTTCTACTATACTTGTGTGATTAAGGTAATATATTTTTTTTTTTTAGTAGCATTTTTATTGTTATACCTTGATGATGATGGGATTTATGGAGGTGTGCAGTGATTGAAGAATTTAAAGGGGCATTCTGCTTTTACACCTCTTCAGATACAGGTTTTAGTTTTTAGGATATTTCAATTTTGAATCAATCCCTATATTGATGGAGCAACTGTTCAGAAGAGAAGTTTCCACATCTAAACAGGACTTCCAATTTCTTAGAGGCAGACTTAGTTGTACTTGTGATGTGGGGTTTTCAAGAAAGGATGCATGTTACAGTAATACCAAGTTTGTTCATTGGGTCAAGAGGTGGAATTACAGAAACGTCAAAAGAGAGACAAAAGTTGTGAGGAGTTTTTGATCTAGAGATGGTAGAAATTGTGTCTTGGAGGTATTAAACTTTACAAGATTATGTGTACCCATTTGATATATCCTGTCCACGTCTGAGTTTATTGAGGAAGCTGTATTAAGACAAGATGCAAATAGAGTGAGAAAAGTGGGAGCAGAATTGAAAGAAGTGGATGAATGCAGTGTTGAATCATCAGCATATGAGTGCATTGGATTATTTGTGGAGATGAGGAAATCATTGAAAAAAAAGGAGGAAAAGTGTAGGGTACAGGACAGAACCTTGATGGAGAAAAGTGGGGAGGCTGATCCATCAACAACCACAGAGATAGATTGGCTGGAGAAGAAGCTAGATATGAGGTAGCAAAGTGAAGGAGGAAAGCCAAAAGAGGGGAGCTTAGAGATGAGACCCCAGTGTTACACCCTGTCAAAAGACTTAGATATGTCAAGGGCAACAACAGATGACTCCCTAAAATCTTTCAGAGATGATGACTAGGCATTAGTAAGATAGGATAGAATTACTCCAGTGGATCTCACCTTACAGAAGCCATTCCGGTGATCAGAGAGAAGACTGTGGTTTTCTAGATGTTTAAGGATATGGGAGCTGGGGAGGAATTCAAAGACTTTATAAATTGTAGATGTCAGAGTAATAGGACAATAGTTAGAGGGGTCAGAATGGTCACCCTTGTTAGGGATGAGATGTATCTATGCATGTTTCCAGGGAGAGGCAAAAGCTTGTGCCTGAGGACTTAGGGAAAGCTATTATTGTTCCTTTAATCAAGAAATAGGTCCTGAGGATGCATGTAGCAAGTATAGGGGAATAAATTTGTTTAAGTATACCAGGAAAGTGGATGCAAGTGTGTTGATTTGATGGAATGATAGAAGTGACTGAATGCAGAATAAGTGAGGAACAAGACAGTTTTAGGAAAGGTAGGGAATGTTTGGATCAGATTTATGCTGTGAGAATATTTTGGAGAAGTATCTAGCAAAAGGAAGGAAGCTGTGTGCAGCTTTTATGGATTTGGAGAAAGCATGACAATCACGTGGAATGCTTCATGGGATTTGTTAAGGATATATGGGGTAGGAGAACAACTGTTGGATAGTGTAAAAGACTTCTATAGAGAAGCAACTGCATGTGTAGGAGTGGATAGAGAGTTGAGAGAGTTTTGATATACATGTGTGTGTGAGGGAGGTCTGTGTGACATCACTGCAGCTTTTTAACACATGTATGGATGGAATGATTGGGGAGATGAAAGCAAAGTTAGGGAAAGGTGTTTCAGAGAGGGAATGTGGTGGTGAGGTATGGTGGCTAGTGACAAGCCTGTTTTCAGATAATACTGTGTTGTGTGCAGAGAATGAAGAGGAGTGGCAGATGGTTGTGAGTGTTTTTTATGATGTGTGTAAGTGTAGGCAATTGAAGATGAATGTGGGTAAAAGTAATGGTGTTTGAAAGAAAAAGGCAGGGAAAATATAGATTTTGCAAATCCCTCTAGAATGTGAGAAGAAAGTGTACTAAACTGTTTTATAGATAAAGGGGAGAAAGCCTGAAATTGGTTACACAATTTAAGTATTTGGGAGCTATCTCGGGTAAGTTTGGTGATATGGAAGGAGAGATAAGAGAGACAACAGTACTGGTTTGAAGAGTCAGTTGGCCCCTTAATAGAATGATAAAGGGCAAAGGTGTAAGTATGGAAGTAAAGAAAGGATTAAGGGACAGTGTAGTCCTCCAGACCCTGACCTATGGAGCTGAAACATGGTCATGGAATAAGTTGCAGAGGTCAAGAATATAGAATGCGGAAATGAGCTATTTGAGAGGAGCATTTAGTATGACAATATGGAATGAAGAAAGAAATGAGGGGTGAATGAGAGATTTGGCATGGCAGGGAATGCACAGGGAATGAATTGTAGAATGGTAAAGTGGGTGAAATTTAATACTTTGAGGTCATATGGGCATGTGGAAAGAATGCAGGTTACAAGCAGAGTGTATGATAGTACAATTAAAGGGGTTGATGTGAGAGGAAGACCATCTGTGTTATGGGGAAATAGAGTAGAAGAGCATTAGAAAGAGAGAAATAGTGGAAGAATGTGTAGAATGGTGTATATGAGGGAGGCATGTAAGGGCAAGGATAAGTGGAGACTCTTTTGCCGTCGCCACTCACTTGATGGTAGTTCCTCTGCTGAGGCAATGGGCATCTCAGACTCTTATGCTGTGGCCATCTACTTCATGGGAGTTCCTTGGGGGAATAGGCATCTCAGTTAGAATCTTGTTGTGGCCACCCACTTGATGGGAATTCCCGGAGGGAATAATATTGATGGATTTTATTTATATTGTGCCAAATTTAAAAAAAGCAATTTTGGATTGTAGCCCAGACTGAATTCACATGTTCCTCAGGTACTGGTGAGTCAGGTGCAGCCTTGTTCCTCAGGTAGTGGCAGGTCAGGCTATGAGCCTTGTTCCTTTGAGATTTATTCATATACCTTCATATAATATTCTTTTGTTACTCCTCATGAAGAGGTCTTGGAAAGTAGACTGAAGCTTCGGATGATGTTCTTTTATTTTTTCTGTGAGTTAAGTTTTATACCCAAATATGGATTTTTTTTTCAAACTTAGGATTGGCCAATCCAGTTAATAATGTTCTTCCTAAAGTAGTAGTAGTTAAGTCTTAATTGTTAAGTTTTTTATTTAATGCACTTCATAAGACAAATAAAAAGGGAAACGGAATTGTATGTGGCATTTATGGATCTGGAGAAGGCATATGATAGGGTTGATAGAGATGCTTTGTGGAAGGTCGTAAGAGTATATGATATGAGAGGTGAGCTGCTAGAAGCTGTGAAAATGTGGAAGGTAAGCTGCTAGGAGCAGTGAAAAGTTTTTATCAAGGAGGTAAGGCATGTGTACGAGTAAGAAAAGAGGAGAGTGACTGGTTCCCAGTGAAGGTCAGTCTGCAGCAGGGATGTGTGCTGTGCATGGTTGTTTAATTTGTTTATGGATGGGATGGTTTGGGAGGTAAATGCAAGTTTTGGAGAGAGGGGTGAGTATGCAGTCTGTTTGGGATGAGAGGGTCTGGGAAGTGTGTGAAAGGAGAAAATTGAGAGTAAATGTGAATAAGAGCACAGTTGTTGGGTTCAGCAGGGTTGAGGGACAAGTTCATTGGGATGTAAGATTGAATAGAGAAAATTGGAGGAATTGAAGTGTTTTAGATATCTGGAAGTGCTTAGCAATGAATGGAACCATGAAAGTGGAAGTGAGTCACAGGGTGGGGGAGGGGGCGAAGATTCTGGCAGCAGTGAAGAATATGTGGAAAGCGAGAACATTATCTCAGGGAGCAAAAATGGGTATGTTTGAAGGAATAGTAGTTCCAAAATATTATGTGGTTGTGAGGTATGGGCTTTAGATAGGGTTGTACAGAGAACGGTGGATGTGTTGGAAGTGAAATTGTTGGGTACATTAAGTGGTATTCTTAATATATGGTGTGGGAGGAAAGTTGTTAGAAGCAGTGAAAAGTTTTTATCGAGGATGTAAGGCATGTGTACGTGTAGGAAGAGAGGAAAGTGATTGGTTCTCAGTGAATGTAGGTTTGCGGCAGGGGTGTGTGATGTCTCCATGGTTGTTTAATTTGTTTATGGATGGGGTTGTTAGGGAGGTAAATGCAAGAGTTTTGGAAAGAGGGGCAAGTATGAAGTCTGTTGGGGATGAGAGAGCTTGGGAAGTGAGTCAGTTGTTGTTCGCTGATGATACAGCGCTGGTGGCTGATTCATGTGAGAAACTGCAGAAGCTGGTGACTGAGTTTGGTAAAGTGTGTGGAAGAAGAAAGTTAAGAGTAAATGTGAATAAGAGCAAGGTTATTAGGTACAGTAGGGTTGAGGGTCAAGTCAATTGGGAGGTGAGTTTGAATGGAGAAAAACTGGAGGAAGTGAAGTGTTTTAGATATCTGGGAGTGGATCTGGCAGCGGATGGAACCATGGAAGCGGAAGTGGATCATAGGGTGGGGGAGGGGGCGAAAATTCTGGGAGCCTTGAAGAATGTGTGGAAGTCGAGAACATTATCTCGGAAAGCAAAAATGGGTATGTTTGAAGGAATAGTGGTTCCAACAATGTTGTATGGTTGCGAGGCATGGGCTATGGATAGAGTTGTGCGCAGGAGGATGGATGTGCTGGAAATGAGATGTTTGAGGACAATGTGTGGTGTGAGGTGGTTTGATCGAGTGAGTAATGTAAGGGTAAGAGAGATGTGTGGAAATAAAAAGAGCGTGGTTGAGAGAGCAGAAGAGGGTGTTTTGAAGTGGTTTGGGCACATGGAGAGAATGAGTGAGGAAAGATTGACCAAGAGGATATATGTGTCGGAGGTGGAGGGAACGAGGAGAAGAGGGAGACCAAATTGGAGGTGGAAAGATGGAGTGAAAAAGATTTTGTGTGATCAGGGCCTGAACATGCAGGAGGGTGAAAGGAGGGCAAGGAATAGAGTGAATTGGAGCGATGTGGTATACCGGGGTTGACGTGCTGTCAGTGGATTGAATCAAGGCATGTGAAGCGTCTGGGGTAAACCATGGAAAGCTGTGTAGGTATGTATATTTGCGTGTGTGGACGTATGTATATACATGTGTATGGGGGGGGGGTTGGGCCATTTCTTTCGTCTGTTTCCTTGCGCTACCTCGCAAACGCGGGAGACAGCGACAAAGTATAATAATAAAGATAAATATTAAGTGGTGTAAGGTGGTTTGATTGAGCAAGTAATGAAAGGTTAAGCGAAATGTATGGTAATGAAAAGAATGTGACTGAGAGAGCAGAAGAGGATGTGTTAAAATGGTTTGGACTTATGGAGAGAATGAGTGAGGAAAGGTTGACAAAGAGGATATATGTGTCAGAGGTGGAGGGAACAAGAAGTGGGAGACCAAATTGGAGGTAGAAGGATAGAGTGAAAAAGTTTTGAGTGATCGGAGCCTAAACATACAGGAGGGTGAGAGGCATGCAAGGGATAGAGTGAATTGGAATGATGTGGTGTACCAGGGTTGATGTGCTGTCAGTGGACTGAACCAGGGCATGTAAAATATCTGGGGTAAAACATGGAATGGTCTGTGGGGCCTGGATGTGGACAGGGAGCTTTGGTTTTGGTGCATTATACACGACAGCTATATGTGTATATGAGTGAACGGGTCGTTCTTCATCTGTATCCTGGTGCCTCCTTGCCGACATGAGAAATGGCAATCAAGTATAATCTATTT